>NW_027175470.1:0-195757 GCF_028021215.1 Eschrichtius robustus | reverse complement strand
CCCCAAATAATATTCCTTGACGTGCTAAGGGGTATCTAGAGAGTGGGATAGGTTTAATAACTACCCTAACCCTAACGCGTACCCTAACCCTAACCCCTTCCCTAACCCTAAGACGTACCCTAATGCTAACCCGTACCCTAAACCGAGCCCTAACCCTCAAACTAACCCTAACCCTAACACTAACCCATACCCTACGCCGTACCCGAACCCGTACCCGAACCCGAACCCTAAGCCGTACCCTAACACTAACCCTAACCCTAACCCTAACCCTAAGCTACCCTTGACTGCTTCTGCCTCCAATAGATTTCCTAAGCACTAGTGTTTTAAGGAACAGGTTAAAAAGTGAATCCTAATGTGATTTCTTGATAATGGGTGTGTTCCTTATCTTCTCCTAGTGTCTAAACTCTTCTCCATGGCTGGACACCCAAATAATATTCCTTGACGTGCTAAGGGGTATCTAGAGAGTGGGATAGGTTTAATAACTACCCAAACCCTAACGCGTACCCTATCCCTAACCTCTACCTTAACCCTAACACGTACACTAATCCTAACCCGTAACCTAAACCGTGCCCTAACCCTCAAACTATCCCTAACCCTAACCCTAACCCATACCCTACGCCGTACCCGAACCCGTACCCGAACCCGTATCCTAAGCCGTACCCTAACCCTAACCCTAACCCTAACCCTAACCCTAAGCTACCCTTGACTGCTTCTGCCTCCAATAGATTTCCTAAGCACTAGTGTATTAAGGAACAGGTTAAAAAGAGAATCCTATTGTGATTTCAGGATAATGGGTGTGTTCCTTATCTTCTCCTAGTGTCTAAACTCTTCTCCATGGCTGGACCCCCAAATAATATTCCTTGACGTGCTAAGGGGTATCTAGAGAGTGCGATAGGTTTAATAACTACCCTAACCCTAACGCGTACTCTAACCCTAACACGTACCCTAATCCTAAACCGTACCCTAAACCGAGCCCTAACCCTCAAACTAACCCTAACCCTAACCCTAACCCATACCCTACGCCGTACCCGAACCCGTACCCTAAGCCTTACCCTAACAATAACCCTAACCCTAACCCTAAGCTACCCTTGACTGCTTCTGCCTCCAATAGATTTCCTAAGCACTAGTGTTTTAAGGAACAGGTTAAAAAGAGAATCCTAATGTGATTTCTTGATAATGGGTGTGTTCCTTATCTTCTCCTAGTGTCTAAACTCTTCTCCATGGCTGGACCCCCAAATAATATTCCTTGACGTGCTAAGGGGTATCTAGAGAGTGGGATAGGTTTAATAACTACCCTAACCCTAACGCGTACCCTAACCCTAACCCCTTCCCTAACCCTAAGACGTACGCTAATGCTAACCCGTACCCTAAACCGAGCCCTAACCCTCAAACTAACCCTAACCCTAACACTAACCCATACCCTACGCCGTACCCGAACCCGTACCCGAACCCGAACCCTAAGCCGTACCCTAACACTAACCCTAACCCTAACCCTAACCCTAAGCTACCCTTGACTGCTTCTGCCTCCAATAGATTTCCTAAGCACTAGTGTTTTAAGGAACAGGTTAAAAAGTGAATCCTAATGTGATTTCTTGATAATGGGTGTGTTCCTTATCTTCTCCTAGTGTCTAAACTCTTCTCCATGGCTGGACACCCAAATAATATTCCTTGACGTGCTAAGGGGTATCTAGAGAGTGGGATAGGTTTAATAACTACCCAAACCCTAACGCGTACCCTATCCCTAACCACTACCTTAACCCTAACACGTACACTAATCCTAACCCGTAACCTAAACCGTGCCCTAACCCTCAAACTAACCCTCAACCTAACCCGAACCCATACCCTACGCCGTACCCGAACCCGTACCCGAAACCGTACCCTAAGCCGTACCCTAACCCTAACCCTAACCCTAACCCTAACCCTAAGCTACCCTTGACTGCTTCTGCCTCCAATAGATTTCCTAAGCAATAGTGTTTTAAGGAATAGGTTAAAAAGAGAATCCTAACGTGATTTCTTGATAATGGGTGTGTTCCTTATCTTCTCCTAGTGTCTAAACTCTTCTCCATGGCTGGACACCCAAATAATATTCCTTGACGTGCTAAGGGGAATCTAGAGAGTGGGATAGGTTTAATAACTACCCAAAGCCTAACGCGTACCCTATCCCTAACCTCTACCTTAACCCTAACACGTACACTAATCCTAACCCGTAACCTAAACCGTGCCCTAAGCCTCAAACTAACCCTCAACCTAACCCGAACCCATACCCTACGCCGTACCCGAACCCGTACCCGAAACCGTACCCTAAGCCGTACCCTAACCCTAACCCTAACCCTAACCCTAACCCTAAGCTACCCTTGACTGCTTCTGCCTCCAATAGATTTCCTAAGCAATAGTGTTTTAAGGAATAGGTTAAAAAGAGAATCCTAACGTGATTTCTTGATAATGTGTGTGTTCCTTATCTTCTCCTAGTGTCTAAACTCTTCTCCATGGCTGGACCCCCAAATAATATTCCTTGACGTGCTAAGTGGTATCTAGAGAGTGGGATAGGTTTAATAACTACCCTAACCCTAATGCATACCCTAACCCTAACACGTACACTAATCCTAACCCGTAACCTAAACCGAGCCCTAACCCTCAAACTAACCCTAACCCTAACCCTAACCCATACCCTACGCCGTACCCGAACCCGTACCCGAACCCGTACCCTAAGCCGTACCCTAACCCTAACCCTAACCCTAACCCTAACCCTAAGCTACCCTTGACTGCTTCTGCCTCCAATAGATTTCCTAAGCACTAGTGTACTAAGGAACAGGTTAAAAAGAGAATCCTAATGTGATTTCAGGATAATGGGTGTGTTCCTTATCTTCTCCTAGTGTCTAAATTCTTCTCCATGGCTGGACACCCAAATAATATTCCTTGTCGTGCTAAGGGGTATCTAGAGAGTGGGATAGGTTTAATAACTACCCTAACCCTAACGCGTACCCTAACCGTAACCCCTACCCTAACCCTAACACGAACCCTAATCCTAACCCGTAACCTAAACCGAGACCTAACCTTGAAACTAACCCTAACCCTAACCCTAACCCATACCCTACGCCGTACACGAACCCGTACCCGAACCCGTACCCTAAGCCGTACCCTAACCCTAACCCTAACCCTAACCCTAACTCTAAACTACCCTTGACTGCTTCTGCCTCCAATAGATTTCCTAAGCACTAGTGTTTTAAGGAACAGGTTAAAAAGAGAATCCTAATGTGATTTCTTGATAATGCGTGTGTTCCTTATATTCTCCTACTGTCTAAACTCTTCTCCATGGCTGGACCCGCAAATAATATTCCTTGACGTGCTAAGCGGTATCTAGGGAGTGGGATAGGTTTAATAACTACCCTAACCCTAACGCGTACCCTAACCCTAACCCCTACCCTAACCCTAACACGTACCCTAATCCTAACCCGTACCCTAAACCGAGCCCTAACCCTCAAACTAACCCTAACCCTAACCCTAAAACATACCCTATGCCGTACCCGAACCCGTACCCTAAGCCTTACCCTAACAATAACCCTAACCCTAACCCTAAGCTACCCTTGACTGCTTCTGCCTCCAATAGATTTCCTAAGCACTAGTGTTTTAAGGAACAGGTTAAAAAGAGAATCCTAATGTGATTTCTTGATAATGGGTGTGTTCCTTATCTTCTCCTAGTGTCTAAACTCTTCTCCATGGCTGGACCCCCAAATATTATTCCTTGACGTGCTAAGGGGTATCTAGAGAGTGGGATGGGTTTAATAACTACCCTAACCCTAACGCGTACCCTAACCCTAACCTCTACCCTAACCCTAACACGTACACTAATCCTAACCCGTACCCTAAACCGAGCCCTAACCCTCAAACTAACCCTAACACTAAACCTAACCCATACCCTACGCCGTACCCGAACCCGTACCCGAACCCGTACCCTAAGCCGTACCCTAACCCTAACCCTAACCCTAACCCTAAGCTACCCTTGACTGCTTCTGCCTCCAATAGATTTCCTAAGCACTAGTGTATTAAGGAACAGGTTAAAAAGAGAATCCTAATGTGATTTCAGGATAATGGGTGTGTTCCTTATCTTCTCCTAGTGTCTAAACTCTTCTCCATGGCTGGAAACCCAAATAATATTCCTTGACGTGCTAAGGGGTATCTAGAGAGTGGGATAGGTTTAATAACTACCCTAACCCTAACGCGTACCCTAACCCTAACCCCTACCCTAACCCTAACACGAACCCTAATCCTAACCCGTACCCTAAACCGAGCCCTAACCTTCAAACTAACCCTAACCCTAACCCTAACCCATACCCTACGCCGTACACGAACCCGTACCCGAACCCGTACCCTAAGCCGTACCCTAAACTTAACCCTAACCCTAACACTAACCCTAAGCTACACTTGACTGCTTCTGCCTCCAATAGATTTCCTAAGCACTAGTGTATTAAGGAACAGGTTAAAAAGAGAATCCTATTGTGATTTCAGGATAATGGGTGTGTTCCTTATCTTCTCCTAGTGTCTAAACTCTTCTCCATGGCTGGACCCCCAAATAATATTCCTTGACGTGCTAAGGGGTATCTAGAGAGTGCGATAGGTTTAATAACTACCCTAACCCTAACGCGTACTCTAACCCTAACACGTACCCTAATCCTAAACCGTACCCTAAACCGAGCCCTAACCCTCAAACTAACCCTAACCCTAACCCTAACCCATACCCTACGCCGTACCCGAACCCGTACCCTAAGCCTTACCCTAACAATAACCCTAACCCTAACCCTAAGCTACCCTTGACTGCTTCTGCCTCCAATAGATTTCCTAAGCACTAGTGTTTTAAGGAACAGGTTAAAAAGAGAATCCTAATGTGATTTCTTGATAATGGGTGTGTTCCTTATCTTCTCCTAGTGTCTAAACTCTTCTCCATGGCTGGACCCCCAAATAATATTCCTTGACGTGCTAAGGGGTATCTAGAGAGTGGGATAGGTTTAATAACTACCCTAACCCTAACGCGTACCCTAACCCTAACCCCTTCCCTAACCCTAAGACGTACCCTAATGCTAACCCGTACCCTAAACCGAGCCCTAACCCTCAAACTAACCCTAACCCTAACACTAACCCATACCCTACGCCGTACCCGAACCCGTACCCGAACCCGAACCCTAAGCCGTACCCTAACACTAACCCTAACCCTAACCCTAACCCTAAGCTACCCTTGACTGCTTCTGCCTCCAATAGATTTCCTAAGCACTAGTGTTTTAAGGAACAGGTTAAAAAGTGAATCCTAATGTGATTTCTTGATAATGGGTGTGTTCCTTATCTTCTCCTAGTGTCTAAACTCTTCTCCATGGCTGGACACCCAAATAATATTCCTTGACGTGCTAAGGGGTATCTAGAGAGTGGGATAGGTTTAATAACTACCCAAACCCTAACGCGTACCCTATCCCTAACCTCTACCTTAACCCTAACACGTACACTAATCCTAACCCGTAACCTAAACCGTGCCCTAACCCTCAAACTAACCCTCAACCTAACCCGAACCCATACCCTACGCCGTACCCGAACCCGTACCCGAAACCGTACCCTAAGCCGTACCCTAACCCTAACCCTAACCCTAACCCTAACCCTAAGCTACCCTTGACTGCTTCTGCCTCCAATAGATTTCCTAAGCAATAGTGTTTTAAGGAATAGGTTAAAAAGAGAATCCTAACGTGATTTCTTGATAATGGGTGTGTTCCTTATCTTCTCCTAGTGTCTAAACTCTTCTCCATGGCTGGACACCCAAATAATATTCCTTGACGTGCTAAGGGGAATCTAGAGAGTGGGATAGGTTTAATAACTACCCAAAGCCTAACGCGTACCCTATCCCTAACCTCTACCTTAACCCTAACACGTACACTAATCCTAACCCGTAACCTAAACCGTGCCCTAAGCCTCAAACTAACCCTCAACCTAACCCGAACCCATACCCTACGCCGTACCCGAACCCGTACCCGAAACCGTACCCTAAGCCGTACCCTAACCCTAACCCTAACCCTAACCCTAACCCTAAGCTACCCTTGACTGCTTCTGCCTCCAATAGATTTCCTAAGCAATAGTGTTTTAAGGAATAGGTTAAAAAGAGAATCCTAACGTGATTTCTTGATAATGTGTGTGTTCCTTATCTTCTCCTAGTGTCTAAACTCTTCTCCATGGCTGGACCCCCAAATAATATTCCTTGACGTGCTAAGTGGTATCTAGAGAGTGGGATAGGTTTAATAACTACCCTAACCCTAATGCATACCCTAACCCTAACACGTACACTAATCCTAACCCGTAACCTAAACCGAGCCCTAACCCTCAAACTAACCCTAACCCTAACCCTAACCCATACCCTACGCCGTACCCGAACCCGTACCCGAACCCGTACCCTAAGCCGTACCCTAACCCTAACCCTAACCCTAACCCTAACCCTAAGCTACCCTTGACTGCTTCTGCCTCCAATAGATTTCCTAAGCACTAGTGTACTAAGGAACAGGTTAAAAAGAGAATCCTAATGTGATTTCAGGATAATGGGTGTGTTCCTTATCTTCTCCTAGTGTCTAAATTCTTCTCCATGGCTGGACACCCAAATAATATTCCTTGTCGTGCTAAGGGGTATCTAGAGAGTGGGATAGGTTTAATAACTACCCTAACCCTAACGCGTACCCTAACCGTAACCCCTACCCTAACCCTAACACGAACCCTAATCCTAACCCGTAACCTAAACCGAGACCTAACCTTGAAACTAACCCTAACCCTAACCCTAACCCATACCCTACGCCGTACACGAACCCGTACCCGAACCCGTACCCTAAGCCGTACCCTAACCCTAACCCTAACCCTAACCCTAACTCTAAACTACCCTTGACTGCTTCTGCCTCCAATAGATTTCCTAAGCACTAGTGTTTTAAGGAACAGGTTAAAAAGAGAATCCTAATGTGATTTCTTGATAATGCGTGTGTTCCTTATATTCTCCTACTGTCTAAACTCTTCTCCATGGCTGGACCCGCAAATAATATTCCTTGACGTGCTAAGCGGTATCTAGGGAGTGGGATAGGTTTAATAACTACCCTAACCCTAACGCGTACCCTAACCCTAACCCCTACCCTAACCCTAACACGTACCCTAATCCTAACCCGTACCCTAAACCGAGCCCTAACCCTCAAACTAACCCTAACCCTAACCCTAAAACATACCCTATGCCGTACCCGAACCCGTACCCTAAGCCTTACCCTAACAATAACCCTAACCCTAACCCTAAGCTACCCTTGACTGCTTCTGCCTCCAATAGATTTCCTAAGCACTAGTGTTTTAAGGAACAGGTTAAAAAGAGAATCCTAATGTGATTTCTTGATAATGGGTGTGTTCCTTATCTTCTCCTAGTGTCTAAACTCTTCTCCATGGCTGGACCCCCAAATATTATTCCTTGACGTGCTAAGGGGTATCTAGAGAGTGGGATGGGTTTAATAACTACCCTAACCCTAACGCGTACCCTAACCCTAACCTCTACCCTAACCCTAACACGTACACTAATCCTAACCCGTACCCTAAACCGAGCCCTAACCCTCAAACTAACCCTAACACTAAACCTAACCCATACCCTACGCCGTACCCGAACCCGTACCCGAACCCGTACCCTAAGCCGTACCCTAACCCTAACCCTAACCCTAACCCTAAGCTACCCTTGACTGCTTCTGCCTCCAATAGATTTCCTAAGCACTAGTGTATTAAGGAACAGGTTAAAAAGAGAATCCTAATGTGATTTCAGGATAATGGGTGTGTTCCTTATCTTCTCCTAGTGTCTAAACTCTTCTCCATGGCTGGAAACCCAAATAATATTCCTTGACGTGCTAAGGGGTATCTAGAGAGTGGGATAGGTTTAATAACTACCCTAACCCTAACGCGTACCCTAACCCTAACCCCTACCCTAACCCTAACACGAACCCTAATCCTAACCCGTACCCTAAACCGAGCCCTAACCTTCAAACTAACCCTAACCCTAACCCTAACCCATACCCTACGCCGTACACGAACCCGTACCCGAACCCGTACCCTAAGCCGTACCCTAAACTTAACCCTAACCCTAACACTAACCCTAAGCTACACTTGACTGCTTCTGCCTCCAATAGATTTCCTAAGCACTAGTGTTTTAAGGAACAGGTTAAAAAGAGAATCCTAATGCGATTTCTTGATAATGGGTGTGTTCCTTATCTTCTCCTAGTGTCTAAACTCTTCTCCATGGCTGGACCCCCAAATAATATTCCTTGACGTGCTAAGGGGTATCTAGAGAGTGGGATAGGTTTAATAACTACCCTAAACCTAACGCGTACCCTAACCCTAACACGTACCCTAATCCTAACCCGTACCCTAAACCGAGCCCTAACCCTCAAATTAACCCTAACGCTAACCCTAACCCATATCCTACGCCGTACCCGAACCCGTACCCTAAGCGGTACCCTAAAGCTAACCCTAACCCTAACCCTAACCCTATCCCTAAGCTACCCTTGACTGCTTCTGCCTCCAATAGATTTCCTAAGCACTAGTGTTTTAAGGAACAGGTTAAAAAGAGAATCCTAATGTGATTTCTTGATAATGGGTGTGTTCCTTATCTTCTCCTAGTGTCTAAACTCTTCTCCCTGGCTGGACCCCAAATAATATTCCTTGACGTGATAAGGGGTATCTAGAGAGTGGCATAGGTTTAATAACTACCCTAACCCTAACGCGTACCCTAACCCTAACCCCTAACCTAACCCTAACATGTACCCTAATCCTAATCTGTACCCTAAACCGAGCACTAACCCTCAAACTATCCGTAACCCTTACCCTAACCCATACCCTACGCCGTACCCGATCCCGTACCCGAACCCGTACCCTAAGCCGTACCCTAACCCTAACCCTAACCCTAACCCTACCCCTAAGCTACCCTTGACTGCTTCTGCATCCAATAGATTTCCTAAGCACTAGTGTATTAAGGAACAGGTTAAAAAGAGAATCCTATTGTGATTTCAGGATAATGGGTGTGTTCCTTATCTTCTCCTAGTGTCTAAACTCTTCTCCATGGCTGGACCCCCAAATAATATTCCTTGACGTGCTAAGGGGTATCTAGAGAGTGGGATAGGTTTAATAACTACCCTAACCCTAACGCGTACCCTAACACTAACACGTACCCTAATCCTAAACCGTACCCTAAACCGAGCTCTAACCCTCAAACTAACCCTAACCCTAACCCTAACCCATACCCTACGCCGTACCCGAACCCGTACCCTAAGCCTTACCCTAACAATAACCCTAACCCTAAACCTAAGCTACCCTTGACTGCTTCTGCCTCCAATAGATTTCCTAAGCACTAGTGTTTTAAGGAACAGGTTAAAAAGAGATTCCTAATGTGATTTCTTGATAATGGGTGTGTTCCTTATCTTCTCCTAGTGTCTAAACTCTTCTCCATGGCTGGACCCCCAAATAATATTCCTTGACGTGCTAAGGGGTATCTAGAGAGTGGGATAGGTTTAATAACTACCCTAACCCTAACGCGTACCCTAACCCTAACCCCTACCCTAACCCTAACACGTACCCTAATGCTAACCCGTACCCTAAACCGAGCCCTAACCCTCAAACTAACCCTAACCCTAACCCTAAACCATACCCTACGCCGTACCCGAACCCGTACCCGAACCCGAAACCTAAGCCGTACCCTAACACTAACCCTAACCCTAACCCTAACCCTAAGCTACCCTTGACTGCTTCTGCCTCCAATAGATTTCCTAAGCACTAGTGTTTTAAGGAACAGGTTAAAAAGAGAATCCTAATGTGATTTCTTGATAATGGGTGTGTTCCTTATCTTCTCCTAGTGTCTAAACTCTTCTCCATGGCTGGACCCCCAAATAATATTCCTTGACGTGCTAAGGGGTATCTAGAGAGTGGGATAGGTTTAATAACTACCCTAACCCTAACGCGTACCCTAACCCTAACCCCTACCCTAACCCTAACACGTACCCTAATGCTAACCCGTACCCTAAACCGAGCCCTAACCCTCAAACTAACCCTAACCCTAACCCTAACCCATACCCTACGCCGTACCCGAACCCGTACCCGAACCCGAACCCTAAGCCATACCCTAACACTAACCCTAACCCTAACACTAACCCTAAGCTACCCTTGACTGCTTCTGCCTCCAATAGATTTCCTAAGCACTAGTGTTTTAAGGAACAGGTTAAAAAGAGAATCCTAATGTGATTTCAGGATAATGGGTGTGTTCCTTATCTTCTCCTAGTGTCTAAACTCTTCTCCATGGCTGGACCCCCAAATAATATTCCTTGACGTGCTAAGGGGTATCTAGAGAGTGGGATAGGTTCAATAACTACCCTAACCCTAACGCGTACCCTAACCCTAACACGTACCCTAATCCTAAACCGTACCCTAAACTGAGCCCTAACCCTCAAACTAACCCTAACACTAACCCTAACCCATACCCTACGCCGTACCCGAACCCGTACCCTAAGCCTTACCCTAACAATAACCCTAACCCTAAACCTAAGCTACCCTTGACTGCTTCTGCCTCCAATAGATTTCCTAAGCACTAGTGTTTTAAGGAACAGGTTAAAAAGAGAATCCTAATGTGATTTTTGATAATGGGTGTGTTCCTTATCTTCTCCTAGTGTCTAAACTCTTCTCCATGGCTGGACCCCCAAATAATATTCCTTGACGTGCTAAGGGGTATCTAGAGAGTGGGATGGGTTTAATAACTACCCTAACCCTAACGCGTAGCCTAACCCTTACCTCCACCCTAACCCTAACACGTACACTAATCCTAACCCGTACCCTAAACCGAGCCCTAACCCTCAAACTAACCCTAACACTAAACCTAACACATACCCTACGCCGTACCCGAACCCGTACCCGAACCCGTACCCTAAGCCGTACCCTAACCCTAACCCTAACCCTAACCCTAACCCTAAGCTACCCTTGACTGCTTCTGCCTCCAATAGATTTCCTAAGCACTAGTGTATTAAGGAACAGGTTAAAAAGAGAATCCTAATGTGATTTCAGGATAATGGGTGTGTTCCTTATCTTCTCCTAGTGTCTAAACTCTTCTCCATGGCTGGACACCCAAATAATATTCCTTGACGTGCTAAGGGGTATCTAGAGAGTGGGATAGGTTTAATAACTACCCTAACCCTAACGCGTTCCCTAACCCTAACCCCTACCCTAACCCTAACACGAACCCTAATCCTAACCCGTACCCTAAACCGAGCCCTAACCTTCAAACTAACCCTAACCCTAACCCTAACCCATACCCTACGCCGTACACGAACCCGTACCCGAACCCGTACCCTAAGCCGTACCCTAAACCTAACCCTAACCCTAACCCTAACCCTAAGCTACCCTTGACTGCTTCTGCCTCCAATAGATTTCCTAAGCACTAGTGTTTTAAGGAACAGGTTAAAAAGAGAATCCTTATGTGATTTCTTGATAATGGGTGTGTTCCTTATCTTCTCCTAGTGTCTAAACTCTTCTCCATGGCTGGACACCCAAATAATATTCCTTGACGTGCTAAGGGGTATCTAGAGAGTGGGATAGGTTTAATAACTACCCTAACCCTAACGCGTACCCTAACCCTAACCCCTACCCTAACCCTAACACGTACCCTAATCCTAACCCGTACCCTAAACCGAACCCTAACCCTCAAACTAACCCTAACCCTAACACTAACCCATACCGTACGCCGTACCCGAACCCGTAACCTAACCCGTACCCTAACACTAAACCTAACCCTAACCCTAACCCTAACCCTAAGCTACCCTTGACTGCTTCTGCCTCCAATAGATTTCCTAAGCACTAGTGTTTTAAGGAACAGGTTAAAAAGAGAATCCTAATGTGATTTCTTGATAATGGGTGTGTTCCTTATCTTCTCCTAGTGTCTAAACTCTTCTCCATGGCTGGACCCCCAAATAATATTCCTTGACGTGCTAAGGGGTATCTAGAGAGTGGGATAGGTTTAATAACTACCCTAACCCTAACGCGTGCCCTAACCCTAACACGTACCCTAATCCTAACCCGTACCCTAAACCGAGCCCTAACCCTCAAATTAACCCTAACCCTAACCCTAACCCATACCCTACGCCGTACCCGAACCCGTACCCTAAGCGGTACCCTAAAGCTAACCCTAACCCTAACCCTAACCCTAACCCTAAGCTACCCTTGACTGCTTCTGCCTCCAATAGATTTCCTAAGCACTAGTGTTTTAAGGAACAGGTTAAAAAGTGAATCCTAATGTGATTTCTTGATAATGGGTGTGTTCCTTATCTTCTCCTAGTGTCTAAACTCTTCTCCATGGCTGGACACCCAAATAATATTCCTTGACTTGCTAAGTGTTATCTAGAGAGTGGGATAGGTTTAATAACTACCCTAACC
Source organism: Eschrichtius robustus (assembly GCF_028021215.1). NCBI lineage: Eukaryota > Metazoa > Chordata > Mammalia > Artiodactyla > Eschrichtiidae > Eschrichtius > Eschrichtius robustus. The sequence goes on along the minus strand of NW_027175470.1, from coordinate 183,310 downwards.
CTAACGCGTACCCTAACCCTAACCCCTACCCTAACACTAACATGTACCCTAATCCTAACCCGTACCCTAAACCGAGCCCTAACCCTCAAACTAACCCTAACCCTAACCCTAACCCATACCCTACGCCGTACCCGAACACGTACCCGAACCCGTACCCTAAGGCGTACCTTAACCCTAACCCTAACCCTAACCCTAACCCTAAGCTACCCTTGAGTGCTTCTGCCTCCAATAGATTTCCTAAGCACTAGTGTTTTAAGGAACAGGTTAAAAAGAGAATCCTAATGTGATTTCTTGATAATGGGTGTGTTCCTTATCTTCTCCTAGTGTCTAAACTCTTCTCCCTGTCTGGACCACCAAATAATATTCCTTGACGTGCTAAGGGGTATCTAGAGAGTGGGATAGGTTTAATAACTACCCTAACCCTAACGCGTACCCTAACCCTAACGCGTACCCTAACTCTAACCCCTACCCTAACCTTAACACGTACCCTAATCCTAACCCGTACCCTAAACCGAGCCCTAACCCTCAAACTAACCCTAACCCTAACCCTAACCCATACCCTACACCGTACCCGAACCCGTACCCGAACCCTTACCCTAAGCCGTACCCTAAACCTAACCCTAACCCTAAGCTACCCTTGACTGCTTCTGCCTCCAATAGATTTCCTAAGCACTAGTGTTTTAAGGAACAGGTTAAAAAGGGAATCCTAATGTGATTTCTTGATAATGGGTGTGTTCCTTATCTTCTCCTAGTGTCTAAACTCTTCTCCATGGCTGGACCCCCAAATAATATTCCTTGACGTGCTAAGGGGTATCTAGAGAGTGGGATAGGTTTAATAACTACCCTAACCCTAACACGAACACTAATCCTAACCCGTACCCTAAACCGAGCCCTAACCTTCAAACTAACCCTAACCCTAACCCTAACCCATACCCTACGCCGTACACGAACCCGTACCCAAACCCGTACCCTACGCCGTAACCTAACCCTAACCCTAATCCTAACCCTAAACTACCCTTGACTGCTTCTGCCTCCAATAGATTTCCTAAGCACTAGTGTTTTAAGGAACAGGTTAAAAAGAGAATCCTAATATGATTTCTTGATAATGGGTGTGTTCCTTATCTTCTCCTAGTGTCTAAACTCTTCTCCCTGGCTGGACCCCCAAATAATATTCCTTGACGTGCTAAGGGGTATCTAGAGAGTGGGATAGGTTTAATAACTACCCTAACCCTAACGCGTACCCTAACCCTAACCCCTACCCTAACCTTAACACGTACCCTAATCCTAACCCGTACCCTAAACCGAGCCCTAACCCTCAAACTAACCCTAACCCTAACCCTAAACCATACCCTACGCCGTACACGAACCAGTACACGAACCCGTACCCTAAGCCGTACCCTAACACTAACCCTAACCCTAACCCTAACCCTAACCCTAAGCTACCCTTGACTGCTTCTGCCTCCAATAGATTTCCTAAGCACTAGTGTTTTAAGGAACAGGTTAAAAAGAGAATCCTAATGCGATTTCTTGATAATGGGTGTGTTCCTTATCTTCTCCTAGTGTCTAAACTCTTCTCCCTGGCCCGACCCCCAAATAATATTCCTTGACGTGCTAAGGGGTATCTAGAGAGTGGGATAGGTTTAATAACTACCCTAACCCTAACGCGTACCCTAACCCTAACCCCTACCCTAACCTTAACACGTACCCTAATCCTAACCCGTACCGTAAACCGAGCCCTAACCCTCAAACTAACCCTAACCCTAACCCTAAACCATACCCTACGCCGTACACGAACCAGTACACGAACCCGTACCCTAAGCCGTACCCTAACACTAAACCCAACCCTAACCCTAACCCTAACCCTAAGCTACCCTTGACTGCTTCTGCCTCCAATAGATTTCCTAAGCACTAGTGTTTTAAGGAACAGGTTAAAAAGAGAATCCTAATGTGATTTCTTGATAATGGGTGTGTTCCTTATCTTCTCCTAGTGTCTAAACTCTTCTCCCTGGCTGGACCCCCAAATAATATTCCTTGAGGTGCTAAGGGGTATCTAGAGAGTGGGATAGGTTTAATAACTACCCTAACCCTAACGCGTACCCTAACCCTAACCCCTACCCTAACTTTAACACGTACCCTAATCCTAACCCGTACCCTAAACCGAGCCCTAACCCTCAAACTAACCCTAACCCTAACCCTAACACATACCCTACGCCGTACCCGAACCCGTACCCGAACCCGTACCCTAAGCCGTACCCTAACACTAACCCTAACCCTAACCCTAACCCTAAGCTACCCTTGACTGCTTCTGCCTCCAATAGATTTCCTAAGCACTAGTGTTTTAAGGAATAGGTTATAAAGTGAATCCTAATGTGATTTCTTGATAATGGGTGTGTTCCTTATATTCTCCTAGTGTCTAAACTCTTCTCCATGGCTGGACCCCCAAATAATATTCCTTGACGTGCTAAGGGGTATCTAGAGAGTGGGATAGGTTTAATAACAAACCTAACCCTAACGCGTACCCTAACCCTATCCCCTACCCTAATCCTAACACGTACCCTAATCCTAACCCGTACCCTAAACCGAGCCCTAACCCTCAAATTAACCCTAACCCTAACCTTAACCCATACCCTACGCCGTACCCGAACCCGTACCCTAAGCGGTACCCTAAAGCTAACCCTAACCCTAACCCTAACCCTAACCCTAAGCTACCCTTGAGTGCTTCTGCCTCCAATAGATTTCCTAAGCACTAGTGTTTTAAGGAACAGGTTAAAAAGAGAATCCTAATGTGATTTCTTGATAATGGGTGTGTTCCTTATCTTCTCCTAGTGTCTAAACTCTTCTCCCTGTCTGGACCCCCAAATAATATTCCTTGACGTGCTAAGGGGTATCTAGAGAGTGGGACAGGTTTAATAACTACCCTAACCCTAACGCGTACCCTAACCCTAACGCGTACCCTAACCCTAACCCCTACCCTAACCTTAACACGTACCCTAATCCTAACCCGTACCCTAAACCGAGCCCTAACCCTCAAACTAACCCTAACCCTAACCCTAACCCATACCCTATGCCGTACCCGAACACGTACCCTAAGCCTTACCCTAACAATAACCCTAACCCTAACCCTAAGCTACCCTTGACTGCTTCTGCCTGCAATAGATTTCCTAAGCACTCATGTTTTAAGGAACAGGTTAAAAAGAGAATCCTAATGTGATTCTTGATAATGGGTGTGTTCCTTATCTTCTCCTAGTGTCTAAACTCTTCTCCATGGCTGGACCCCCAAATAATATACCTTGACGTGCTAAGGGGTATCTAGAGAGGGGGGTAGGTTTAATAACTACCCTAACCCTAACGCGTACCCTAACCCTAACCCCTACCCTAACCCTAACACGTACCCTAAACCGAACCCTAACCCTCAAACTTACCCTAACCCTAACCCTAACCCATACCCTACGCCGTACCCGAACCCGTACCCGAACCCGTACCCGAACCCGTACCCTAAGCCGTACCCTAACCCTAACCCTAACCCTAAGCTACCCTTGACTGCTTCTGCCTCCAATAGATTTCCTAAGCACTAGTGTTTTAAGGAACAGGTTAAAAAGGGAATCCTAATGTGATTTCTTGATAATGGGTGTGTTCCTTATCTTCTCCTAGTGTCTAAACTCTTCTCCATGGCTGGACCCCCAAATAATATTCCTTGACGTGCTAAGGGGTATCTAGAGAGTGGGATAGGTTTAATAACTACCCTAACCCTAACACGAACCCTAATCCTAACGCGTACCCTAAACTGAGCCCTAACCCTCAAACTAACCCTAACCCTAACCCTAACCCATACCCTACGCCGTACCCGAACACGTACCCGAACCCGCACCCTAAGGCGTACCTTAACCCTAACCCTAACCCTAACCCTAACCCTAAGCTACCCTTGAGTGCTTCTGCCTCCAATAGATTTCCTAAGCACTAGTGTTTTAAGGAACAGGTTAAAAAGAGAATCCTAATGTGATTTCTTGATAATGGGTGTGTTCCTTATCTTCTCCTAGTGTCTAAACTCTTCTCCCTGTCTGGACCCCCAAATAATATTCCTTGACGTGCTAAGGGGTATCTAGAGAGTGGGATAGGTTTAATAACTACCCTAACCCTAACGCGTACCCTAACCCTAACGCGTACCCTAACCCTAACCCCTACCCTAACCTTAACACGTACCCTAATCCTAACCCGTACCCTAAACCGAGCCCTAACCCTCAAACTAACCCTAAACCTAACCCTAACCCATACCCTACACCGTACCCGAACCCGTACCCGAACCCGTACCCTAAGCCGTACCCTAACCCTAACCCTAACCCTAAGCTACCCTTGACTGCTTCTGCCTCCAATAGATTTCCTAAGCACTAGTGTTTTAAGGAACAGGTTAAAAAGGGAATCCTAATGTGATTTCTTGATAATGGGTGTGTTCCTTATCTTCTCCTAGTGTCTAAACTCTTCTCCATGGCTGGACCCCCAAATAATATTCCTTGACGTGCTAAGGGGTATCTAGAGAGTGGGATAGGTTTAATAACTACCCTAACCCTAACGCGTAACCTAACCCTAACCCCTACCCTAACCTTAACACGTACCCTAATCCTAACCCGTACCGTAAACCGAGCCCTAACCCTCAAACTAACCCTAACCCTAACCCTAAACCATACCCTACGCCGTACACGAACCAGTACACGAACCCGTACCCTAAGCCGTACCCTAACACTAACCCCAACCCTAACCCTAACCCTAACCCTAAGCTACCCTTGACTGCTTCTGCCTCCAATAGATTTCCTAAGCACTAGTGTTTTAAGGAACAGGTTAAAAAGAGAATCCTAATGTGATTTCTTGATAATGGGTGTGTTCCTTATCTTCTCCTAGTGTCTAAACTCTTCTCCCTGGCTGGACCCCCAAATAATATTCCTTGAGGTGCTAAGGGGTATCTAGAGAGTGGGATAGGTTTAATAACTACCCTAACCCTAACGCGTACCTTAACCCTAACCCCTACCCTAACTTTAACACGTACCCTAATCCTAACCCGTACCCTAAACCGAGCCCTAACCCTCAAACTAACCCTAACCCTAACCCTAACACATACCCTACGCCGTACCCGAACCCCTACCCGAACCCTAAGCCGTACCCTAACACTAACCCTAACCCTAACCCTAACCCTAAGCTACCCTTGACTGCTTCTGCCTCCAATAGATTTCCTAAGCACTAGTGTTTTAAGGAATAGGTTAAAAAGTGAATCCTAATGTGATTTCTTGATAATGGGTGTGTTCCTTATATTCTCCTAGTGTCTAAACTCTTCTCCATGGCTGGACACCCAAATAATATTCCTTGACGTGCTAAGGGGTATCTAGAGAGTGGGATAGGTTTAATAACAACCCTAACCCTAACGCGTACCCTAACCCTATCCCCTACCCTAATCCTAACAGGTACCCTAATCCTAACCCGTACCCTAAACCGAGCCCTAACCCTCAAATTAACCCTAACCCTAACCCTAACCCATACCCTACGCCGTACCCGAAACCGTACCCTAAGCGGTACCCTAAAGCTAACCCTAACCCTAACCCTAACCCTAACCCTAAGCTACCCTTGAGTGCTTCTGCCTCCAATAGATTTCCTAAGCACTAGTGTTTTAAGGAACAGGTTAAAAAGAGAATCCTAATGTGATTTCTTGATAATGGGTGTGTTCCTTATCTTCTCCTAGTGTCTAAACTCTTCTCCCTGTCTGGACCCCCAAATAATATTCCTTGACGTGCTAAGGGGTATCTAGAGAGTGGGATAGGTTTAATAACTACCCTAACCCTAACGCGTACCCTAACCCTAACGCGTACCCTAACACTAACCCCTACCCTAACCTTAACACGTACCCTAATCCTAACCCGTACCCTAAACCGAGCCCTAACCCTCAAACTAACCCTAACCCTAACCCTAACCCATACCCTACACCATACCCGAACCCGTACCCGAACCCGTACCCTAAGCCGTACCCTAACCCTAACCCTAACCCTAACCCTAAGCTACCCTTGACTGTTTCTGCCTGCAATAGATTTCCTAAGCACTCATGTTTTAAGGAACAGGTTAAAAAGAGAATCCTAATGTGATTCTTGATAATGGGTGTGTTCCTTATCTTCTCCTAGTGTCTAAACTCTGCTCCATGGCTGGACCCCCAAATAATATACCTTGACGTGCTAAGGGGTATTTAGAGAGGGGGGTAGGTTTAATAACTACCCTAACCCTAACGCGTACCCTAACCCTAACCCCTACCCTAACCCTAACACGTACCCTAAACCGAACCCTAACCCTCAAACTTACCCTAACCCTAACCCTAACCCATACCCTACGCCGTACCCGAACCCGTACCCGAACCCGTACCCGAACCCGTACCCTAAGCCGTACCCTAACCCTAACCCTAACCCTAAGCTACCCTTGACTGCTTCTGCCTCCAATAGATTTCCTAAGCACTAGTGTTTTAAGGAACAAGTTAAAAAGGGAATCCTAATGTGATTTCTTGATAATGGGTGTGTTCCTTATCTTCTCCTAGTGTCTAAACTCTTCTCCATGGCTGGACCCCCAAATAATATTCCTTGACGTGCTAAGGGGTATCTAGAGAGTGGGATAGGTTTAATAACTACCCTAACCCTAACACGAACCCTAATCCTAACCCGTACCCTAAACCGAGCCCTAACCTTCAAACTAACCCTAACCCTAACCCTAACCCATACCCTACGCCGTACACGAACCCGTACCCAAACCCGTACCCTAAGCCGTAACCTAACCGTAACCCTAATCCTAACCCTAAGCTACCCTTTACTGCTTCTGCCTCCAATAGATTTCCTAAGCACTAGTGTTTTAAGGAACAGGTTAAAAAGAGAATCCTAATGTGATTTCTTGATAATGGGTGTGTTCCTTATCTTCTCCTAGTGTCTAAACTCTTCTCCCTGGCTGGACCCCCAAATAATATTCCTTGACGTGCTAAGGGTTATCTAGAGAGTGGGATAGGTTTAATAACTACCCTAACCCTAACGCGTACCCTAACCCTAACCCCTACCCTAACCTTAACACGTACCCTAATCCTAACCCGTACCCTAAACCGAGCCCTAACCCTCAAACTAACCCTAACCCTAACCCTAAACCATACCCTACGCCGTACACGAACCAGTACACGAACCCGTACCCTAAGCCGTACCCTAACACTAACCCTAACCCTAACCCTAACCCTAACCCTAAGCTACCCTTGACTGCTTCTGCCTCCAATAGATTTCCTAAGCACTAGTGTTTTAAGGAACAGGTTAAAAAGAGAATCCAAATGCGATTTCTTGATAATGGGTGTGTTCCTTATCTTCTCCTAGTGTCTAAACTCTTCTCCCTGGCCCGACCCCCAAATAATATTCCTTGACGTGCTAAGGGGTATCTAGAGAGTGGGTTAGGTTTAATAACTACCCTAACCCTAACCCCTACCCTAACCTTAACACGTACCCTAATCCTAACCCGTACCGTAAACCGAGCCCTAACCCTCAAACTAACCCTAACCCTAACCCTAAACCATACCCTACGCCGTACACGAACCAGTACACGAACCCGTACCCTAAGCCGTACCCTAACACTAACCCCAACCCTAACCCTAACCCTAACCCTAAGCTACCCTTGACTGCTTCTGCCTCCAATAGATTTCCTAAGCACTAGTGTTTTAAGGAACAGGTTAAAAAGAGAATCCTAATGTGATTTCTTGATAATGGGTGTGTTCCTTATCTTCTCCTAGTGTCTAAACTCTTCTCCCTGGCTGGACCCCCAAATAATATTCCTTGAGGTGCTAAGGGGTATCTAGAGAGTGGGATAGGTTTAATAACTACCCTAACACTAACGCGTACCCTAACCCTAACACCTACCCTAAATTTAACACGTACCCTAATCCTAACCCGTACCCTAAACCGAGCCCTAACCCTCAAACTAACCCTAACCCTAACCCTAACACATACCCTACGCCGTACCCGAACCCGTACCCGAACCCGTACCCTAAGCCGTACCCTAAGCCGTACCCTAACCCTAACCCTAACCCTAAGCTACCCTTGACTGCTTCTGCCTCCAATAGATTTCCTAAGCACTAGTGTTTTAAGGAACAGGTTAAAAAGAGAATCCTAATGTGATTTCAGGATAATGGGTGTGTTCTTTATCTTCTCCTAGTGTCTAAACTCTTCTCCATGGCTGGACACCCAAATAATATTCCTTGACGTGCTAAGGGGTATCTAGAGAGTGGGATAGGTTTAATAACTACCCTAACCCTAACGCGTACACTAACCCTAACCCCTACCCTAACCCTAACACGTACCCTAATCCTGACCCGTACCCTAAACCGAGCCCTAACCCTCAAACTAATCCTAACCCTAACCCTAACCCATACCCTACGCCGTACCCGAACCCGTAACCTAACCCGTACCCTAACACTAACCCTAACCCTAACCCTAAGCTACCCTTGACTGCTTCTGCCTCCAATAGATTTCCTAAGCACTAGTGTTTTAAGGAACAGGTTAAAAAGAGAATCCTTATGTGATTTCTTGATAATGGGTGTGTTCCTTATCTTCTCCTAGTGTCTAAACTCTTTTCCATGGCTGGACCCCCAAATAATATTCCTTGACGTGCTAAGGGGTATCTAGAGAGTGGGATAGGTTTAATAACTACCCTAACCCTAACGCGTACCCTAACCCTAACACGTACCCTAATCCTAAACCGTACCCTAAACCGAGCCCTAACCCTCAAACTATCCCTAACCCTAACCCTAACCCATACCCTACGCCGTACCCGAACCCGTACCCTAAGCCTTACCCTAACAATAACCCTAACCCTAACCCTAAGCTACCCTTGACTGCTTCTGCCTCCAATAGATTTCCTAAGCACTAGTGTTTTAAGGAACAGGTTAAAAAGAGAATCCTAATGTGATTTCTTGATAATGGGTGTGTTCCTTATCTTCTCCTAGTGTCTAAACTCTTCTCCATGGCTGGACCCCCAAATAATATTCCTTGACGTGCTAAGGGTATCTAGAGAGTGGGATAGGTTTAATAACTACCCTAACCCTAACGCGTACCCTAACCCTAACCTCTACCCTAACCCTAACACGTACACTAATCCTAACCCGTACCCTAAACCGAGCCCTAACCCTCAAACTAACCCTAACCCTAAACCTAACCCATACCCTACGCCGTACCCGAACCCGTACCCGAACCCGTACCCTAAGCCGTACCCTAACCCTAACCCTAACCCTAACACTAAGCTACCCTTGACTGCTTCTGCCTCCAATAGATTTCCTAAGCACTAGTGTATTAAGGAACAGGTTAAAAAGAGAATCCTAATGTGATTTCAGGTTAATGGGTGTGTTCCTTATCTTCTCCTAGTGTCTAAACTCTTCTCCATGGCTGGACCCCCAAATAATACTCCTTGACGTGCTAAGGGGTATCTAGAGAGTGGGATAGGTTTAATAACTACCCTAACCCTAACGCGTACCCTAACCCTAACCCCTACCCTAACCCTAACACGAACCCTAATCCAAACCCGTACCCTAAACCGAGCCCTAACCTTCAAACTAACCCTAACCCTAACCCTAACCCATACCCTACGCCGTACACGAACACGTACCCGAACCCGTACCCTAAGCCGTACCCTAACCCTAACCCTAACCCTAACCCTAAGCTACCCTTGACTGCTTCTGCCTCCAATAGATTTCCTAAGCACTAGTGTTTTAAGGAACAGGTTAAAAAGAGAATCCTAATGTGATTTCTTGATAATGGGTGTGTTCCTTATCTTCTCCTAGTGTCTAATCTCTTCTCCATGGCTGGACACCCAAATAATATTCCTTGACGTGCTAAGGGGTATCTAGAGAGTGGGATAGGTTTAATAACTACCCTAACCCTAACGCGTACCCTAACCCTAACCCCTACCCTAACCCTAACTCGTACCCTAATCCTAACCCGTACCCTAAACCGAGCCCTAACCCTCAAACTAACCCTAACCCTAACACTAACCCATACCCTACGCCGTACCCGAACCCGTACCCGAACCCGTACCCTAACACTAACCCTAACCCTAACCCTAACCCTAACCCTAAGCTACCCTTGACTGCTTCTGCCTCTAATAGATTTCCTAAGCACTAGTGTTTTAAGGAACAGGTTAAAAAGAGAATCCTAATGTGATTTCTTGATAATGGGTGTGTTCCTTATCTTCTCCTAGTGTCTAAACTCTTCTCCATGGCTGGACCCCCAAATAATATTCCTTGACGTGTTAAGGGGTATCTAGAGAGTGGGATAGGTTTAATAACTACCCTAACCCTAACGCGTACCCTAATCCTAACACGTACCCTAATCCTAACCCGTACCCTAAACCGAGCCCTAACCCTCAAATTAACCCTAACCCTAACCCGAACCCATACCCTATGCCGTACCCGAACCCGTACCCTAAGAGGTACCCTAAAGCTAACCCTAACCCTAACCCTAACCCTAACCCTAAGCTACCCTTGACTGCTTCTGCCTCCAATAGATTTCCTAAGCACTAGTGTTTTAAGGAACAGGTTAAAAAGAGAATCCTAATGTGATTTCAGGATAATGGGTGTGTTCCTTATCTTCTCCTAGTGTCTAAACTCTTCTCCATGGTTGGACACCCAAATAATATTCCTTGACGTGCTAAGGGGTATCTAGAGAGTGGGATAGGTTTAATAACTACCCTAACCCTAACGCATACCCTAACCCTAACCCCTAACCTAACGCTAACACGTACCCTAATCCTAACCCGTACCCTAAACCGAGACCTAACCCTCAAACTAACCCTAACCCTAACCCGAACCCATACCCTACGCCGTACCCTAACCCGTACCCGAACCCGTACCCTAAGCCGTACCCTAACCCTAAACCTAACCCTAACCCTAACCCTAAGCAACCCTTGACTGCTTCTGCCTCCAATAGATTTCCTAAGCACTAGTGTTTTAAGGAATAGGTTAAAAAGACAATCCTAATGTGATTTCTTGATAATGTGTGTGTTCCTTATCTTCTCCTAGTGTCTAAACTCTTCTCCATGGCTGGACCCCCAAATAATATTCCTTGACGTGCTAAGGGGTATCTAGAGAGTGGGATAGGTTTAATAACTACCCTAACCCTAACGCGTACCCTAACCCTAACACGTACCCTAATCCTAAACCGTACCCTAAACCGAGCCCTAACCCTCAAACTAACCCTAACCCTAACCCTACCCCATACCCTACGCCGTACCCGAACCGTACCCGAACCCGTACCCTAAGCCGTACCCTAACCCTAACCCTAACCCTAAGCTACCCTTGACTGCTTCTGCCTCCAATAGATTTCCTAAGCACTAGTGTTTTAAGGAACAGGTTAAAAAGAGAATCATAATGTGATTTCTTGATAATGGGTGTGTTCCTTATCTTCTCCTAGTGTCTAAACTCTTCTCCATGGCTGGACCCCCAAATAATATTCCTTGACGTGCTAAGGGGTATCTAGAGAGTGGGATAGGTTTAATAACTACCCTAACCCTAACGCGTACCCTAACCCTAACCCCTACCCTAACCCTAACACGTACCCTAATCCTAACCCGTACCCTAAACCGAGCCCTAACCCTCAAACTAACCCTAACCCTAACCCTAACCCATACCCTACGCCGTACCCGAACCCATAACCTAACCCGTACCCTAACACTAAACCTAACCCTAACCCTAACCCTAACCCTAAGCTACCCTTGACTGCTTCTGCCTCCAATAGATTTCCTAAGCACTAGTGTTTTAAGGAACAGGTTAAAAAGTGAATCCTAATGTGATTTCTTGATAATGGGTGTGTTCCTTATCTTCTCCTAGTGTCTAAACTCTTCTCCATGGCTGGACACCCAAATAATATTCCTTGACTTGCTAAGTGTTATCTAGAGAGTGGGATAGGTTTAATAACTACCCTAACCCTAACGCATACCCTAACCCTAACCCCTACCCTAACCCTAACAAGTACCCTAATCCTAACCCGTACCCTAAACCGAGCCCTAACCCTCAAACTAACCCTAACCCTAACCCGAACCCATACCCTACGCCGTACCCGAACCCGTACCCGAACCCGTACCCTAAGGCGTACCTTAACCCTAACCCTAACCCTAACCCTAACCCTAAGCTACCCTTGAGTGCTTCTGCCTCCAATAGATTTCCTAAGCACTAGTGTTTTAAGGAACAGGTTAAAAAGAGAATCCTAATGTGATTTCTTGATAATGGGTGTGTTCCTTATCTTCTCCTAGTGTCTAAACTCTTCTCCCTGTCTGGACCCCCAAATAATATTCCTTGACGTGCTAAGGGGTATCTAGAGAGTGGGATAGGTTTAATAACTACCCTAACCCTAACGCGTAACCTAACCCTAACGCGTACCCTAACCCTAACCCCTACCCTAACCTTAACACGTACCCTAATCCTAACCCGTACCCTAAACCGAGCCCTAACCCTCAAACTAACCCTAACCCTAACCCTAACCCATACCCTACACCGTACCCGAACCCGTACCCGAAACCGTACCCTAAGCCGTACCCTAACCCTAACCCTAACCCTAACCCTAAGCTACCCTTGACTGCTTCTGCCTGCAATAGATTTCCTAAGCACTCATGTTTTAAGGAACAGGTTAAAAAGAGAATCCTAATGTGATTCTTGATAATGGGTGTGTTTCTTATCTTCTCCTAGTGTCTAAACTCTTCTCCATGGCTGGACCCCCAAATAATATACCTTGACGTGCTAAGGGGTATCTAGAGAGGGGGGTAGGTTTAATAACTACCCTAACCCTAACGCGTACCCTAACCCTAACCCCTACCCTAACCCTAACACGTACCCTAAACCGAACCCTAACCCTCAAACTAACCCTAACCCTAACCCTAACCCATACCCTACGCCGTACCCGAACCCGTACCCGAACCCGTACCCGAACCCGTACCCTAAGCCGTACCCTAACCCTAACCCTAACCCTAAGCTACCCTTGACTGCTTCTGCCTCCAATAGATTTCCTAAGCACTAGTGTTTTAAGGAACAGGTTAAAAAGGGAATCCTAATGTGATTTCTTGATAATGGGTGTGTTCCTTATCTTCTCCTAGTGTCTAAACTCTTCTCCATGGCTGGACCCCCAAATAATACTCCTTGACGTGCTAAGGGGTATCTAGAGAGTGGGATAGGTTTAATAACTACCCTAACCCTAACGCGTACCCTAACCCTAACCCCTACCCTAACCCTAACACGAACCCTAATCCTAACCCGTACCCTAAACCGAGCCCTAACCTTCAAACTAACCCTAACCCTAACCCTAACCCATACCCTACGCCGTACACGAACACGTACCCGAACCCGTACCCTAAGCCGTACCCTAACCCTAACCCTAACCCTAACCCTAAGCTACCCTTGACTGCTTCTGCCTCCAATAGATTTCCTAAGCACTAGTGTTTTAAGGAACAGGTTAAAAAGAGAATCCTAATGTGATTTCTTGATAATGGGTGTGTTCCTTATCTTCTCCTAGTGTCTAATCTCTTCTCCATGGCTGGACACCCAAATAATATTCCTTGACGTGCTAAGGGGTATCTAGAGAGTGGGATAGGTTTAATAACTACCCTAACCCTAACGCGTACCCTAACCCTAACCCCTACCCTAACCCTAACTCGTACCCTAATCCTAACCCGTACCCTAAACCGAGCCCTAACCCTCAAACTAACCCTAACCCTAACCCTAACCCATACCCTACGCCGTACCCGAACCCGTACCCGAACCCGTACCCTAACACTAACCCTAACCCTAACCCTAACCCTAACCCTAAGCTACCCTTGACTGCTTCTGCCTCTAATAGATTTCCTAAGCACTATTGTTTTAAGGAACAGGTTAAAAAGAGAATCCTAATGTGATTTCTTGATAATGGGTGTGTTCCTTATCTTCTCCTAGTGTCTAAACTCTTCTCCATGGCTGGACCCCCAAATAATATTCCTTGACGTGTTAAAGGGTATCTAGAGAGTGGGATAGGTTTAATAACTACCCTAACCCTAACGCGTACCCTAATTCTAACACGTACCCTAATCCTAACCCGTACCCTAAACCGAGCCCTAACCCTCAAATTAACCCTAACCCTAACCCGAACCCATACCCTATGCCATACCCGAACCCGTACCCTAAGAGGTACCCTAAAGCTAACCCTAACCTTAACCCTAACCCTAACCCTAAGCTACCCTTGACTGATTCTGCCTCCAATAGATTTCCTAAGCACTAGTGTTTTAAGGAATAGGTTAAAAAGAGAATCCTAATGTGATTTCAGGATAATGGGTGTGTTCCTTATCTTCTCCTAGTGTCTAAACTCTTCTCCATGGTTGGACACCCAAATAATATTCCTTGACGTGCTAAGGGGTATCTAGAGAGTGGGATAGGTTTAATAACTACCCTAACCCTAACGCGTACCCTAACCCTAACCCCTAACCTAACGCTAACACGTACCCTAATCCTAACCCGTACCCTAAACCGAGACCTAACCCTCAAACTAACCCTAACCCTAACCCGAACCCATACCCTACGCCGTACCCGAAACCGTACCCGAACCCGTACCCTAAGCCGTACCCTAACCCTAAACCTAACCCTAACCCTAACCCTAAGCAACCCTTGACTGCTTCTGCCTCCAATAGATTTCCTAAGCACTAGTGTTTTAAGGAATAGGTTAAAAAGAGAATCCTAATGTGATTTCTTGATAATGTGTGTGTTCCTTATCTTCTCCTAGTGTCTAAACTCTTCTCCATGGCTGGAACCCCAAATAATATTACTTGACGTGCTAAGGGGTATCTAGAGAGTGGGATAGGTTTAATAACTACCCTAACCCTAACTCGTACCCTAACCCTAACACGTACCCTAATCCTAAACCGTACCCTAAACCGAGCCCTAACCCTCAAACTAACCCTAACCCTAACCCTACCCCATACCCTACGCCGTACCCGAACCGTACCCGAACCCGTACCCTAAGCCGTACCCTAACCCTAAACCTAACCCTAAGCTACCCTTGACTGCTTCTGCCTCCAATAGATTTCCTAAGCACTAGTGTTTTAAGGAACAGGTTAAAAAGAGAATCATAATGTGATTTCTTGATAATGGGTGTGTTCCTTATCTTCTCCTAGTGTCTAAACTCTTCTCCATGGCTGGACACCCAAATAATATTACTTGACGTGCTAAGGGGTATCTAGAGAGTGGGATAGGTTTAATAACTACCCTAACCCTAACGCGTACCCTAACCCTAACCCCTACCCTAACCCTAACACGTACCCTAATCCTAACCCGTACCCTAAACCGAGCCCTAACCCTCAAACTAACCCTAACCCTAACCCTAACCCATACCCTACGCCGTACCCGAACCCATAACCTAACCCGTACCCTAACACTAAACCTAACCCTAACCCTAACCCTAACCCTAAGCTACCCTTGACTGCTTCTGCCTCCAATAGATTTCCTAAGCACTAGTGTTTTAAGGAACAGGTTAAAAAGAGAATCCTAATGTGATTTCTTGATAATGGGTGTGTTCCTTAACTTCTCCTAGTGTCTAAACTCTTCTCCATGGCTGGACCCCCAAATAATATTCCTTGACGTGCTAAGGGGTATCTAGAGAGTGGGATAGGTTTAATAACTACCCTAACCCTAACGCGTACCCTAACCCTAACACGTACCCTAATCCTAACCCGTACCCTAAACCGAGCCCTAACCCTCAAATTAACCCTAACCCTAACCCTAACCCATACCCTACACCGTACCCGAACCCGTACCCTAAGCGGTACCCTAAAGCTAACCCTAACCCTAACCCTAACCCTAACCCTAACCCTAAGCTACCCTTGACTGCTTCTGCCTCCAATAGATTTCCTAAGCACTAGTGTTTTAAGGAACAGGTTAAAAAGTGAATCCTAATGTGATTTCTTGATAATGGGTGTGTTCCTTATCTTCTCCTAGTGTCTAAACTCTTCTCCATGGCTGGACACCCAAATAATATTCCTTGACTTGCTAAGTGTTATCTAGAGAGTGGGATAGGTTTAATAACTACCCTAACCCTAACGCGTACCCTAACCCTAACCCCTACCCTAACCTTAACACGTACCCTAATCCTAACCCGTACCCTAAACCGAGCCCTAACCCTCAAACTAACCCTAACCCTAACCCTAACCCATACCCTACACCGTACCCGAACCCGTACCCGAAACCGTACCCTAAGCCGTACCCTAACCCTAACCCTAACCCTAACCCTAAGCTACCCTTGACTGCTTCTGCCTGCAATAGATTTCCTAAGCACTCATGTTTTAAGGAACAGGTTAAAAAGAGAATCCTAATGTGATTCTTGATAATGGGTGTGTTCCTTATCTTCTCCTAGTGTCTAAACTCTTCTCCATGGCTGGACCCCCAAATAATATACCTTGACGTGCTAAGGGGTATCTAGAGAGGGGGGTAGGTTTAATAACTACCCTAACCCTAACGCGTACCCTAACCCTAACCCCTATCCTAACCCTAACACGTACCCTAAACCGAACCCTAACCCTCAAACTAACCCTAACCCTAACCCTAACACATACCCTACGCCGTACCCGAACCCGTACCCGAACCCGTACCCGAACCCGTACCCTAAGCCGTACCCTAACCCTAACCCTAACCCTAAGCTACCCTTGACTGCTTCTGCCTCCAATAGATTTCCTAAGCACTAGTGTTTTAAGGAACAGGTTAAAAAGGGAATCCTAATGTGATTTCTTGATAATGGGTGTGTTCCTTATCTTCTCCTAGTGTCTAAACTCTTCTCCATGGCTGGACCACCAAATAATATTCCTTGACGTGCTAAGGGGTATCTAGAGAGTGGGATAGGTTTAATAACTACCCTAACCCTAACACGAATCCTAATACTAACCCGTACCCTAAACCGAGCCCTAACCTTCAAACTTACCCTAACCCTAACCCTAACCCATACCCTACGCCGTACACGAACCCGTACCCAAACCCGTACCCTAATCCGTAACCTAACCCTAACAGTAATCCTAACCCTAAGCTACCCTTGACTGCTTCTGCCTCCAATAGATTTCCTAAGCACTAGTGTTTTAAGGAACAGGTTAAAAAGAGAATCCTAATGTGATTTCTTGATAATGGGTGTGTTCCTTATCTTCTCTTAGTGTCTAAACTCTTCTCCCTGGCTGGACCCCCAAATAATATTCCTTGACGTGCTAAGGGGTATCTAGAGAGTGGGATAGGTTTAATAACTACCATAACCCTAACGCGTACCCTAACCCTAACCCCTACCCTAACCTTAACACGTACCCTAATCCTAACCCGTACCCTAAACCGAGCCCTAACCCTCAAACTAACCCTAACCCTAACCCTAAACCATACCCTACGCCGTACACGAACCAGTACACGAACCCGTACCCTAAGCCGTACCCTAACACTAACCCTAACCCTAACCCTAACCCTAAACCTAACCCTAAGCTACCTTTGACTGCTTCTGCCTCCAATCGATTTCCTAAGCAATAGTGTTTTAAGGAACAGGTTAAAAAGAGAATCCTAATGCGATTTCTTGATAATGGGTGTGTTCCTTATCTTCTCCTAGTGTCTAAACTCTTCTCCCTGGCCCGACCCCCAAATAATATTCCTTGACGTGCTAAGGGGTATCTAGAGAGTGGGATAGGTTTAATAACTACCCTAACCCTAACGCGTACCCTAACCCTAACCCCTACCCTAACCTTAACACGTACCCTAATCCTAACCCGTACCCTAAACCGAGCCCTAACCCTCAAACTAACCCTAACCCTAACCCTAAACCATACCCTACGCCGTACACGAACCAGTACACGAACCCGTACCCTAAGCCGTACCCTAACACTAACCCCAACCCTAACCCTAACCCTAACCCTAAGCTACCCTTGACTGCTTCTGCCTCCAATAGATTTCCTAAGCAGTAGTGTTTTAAGGAACAGGTTAAAAAGAGAATCCTAATGTGATTTCTTGATAATGGGTGTGTTCCTTATCTTCTCCTAGTGTCTAAACTCTTCTCCCTGGCTGGACCCCCAAATAATATTCCTTGAGGTGCTAAGGGGTATCTAGAGAGTGGGATAGGTTTAATAACTACCCTAACCCTAACGCGTACCCTAACCCTAACCCCTACCCTAACTTTAACACGTACCCTAATCCTAACCCGTACCCTAAACCGAGCCCTAACCCTCAAACTAACCCTAACCCTAACCCTAACACATACCCTACGCCGTACCCGAACCCGTACCCGAACCCGTACCCTAAGCCGTACCCTAACACTAACCCTAACCCTAACCCTAACCCTAAGCTACCCTTGACAGCTTCTGCCTCCAATAGATTTCCTAAGCACTAGTGTTTTAAGGAATAGATTAAAAAGTGAATCCTAATGTGATTTCTTGATAATGGGTGTGTTCCTTATATTCTCCTAGTGTCTAAACCCTTCTCCATGGCTGGACCCCCAAATAACATTCCTTGACGTGCTAAGGGGTATCTAGAGAGTGGGATAGGTTTAATAACAACCCTAACCCTAACGCGTACCCTAACCCTATCCCCTACCCTAATCCTAACACGTACCCTAATCCTAACCCGTACCCTAAACCGAGCCCTAACCCTCAAATTAACCCTAACCCTAACACTAACCCATACCCTACGCCGTACCCGAACCCGTACCCTAAGCGGTACCCTAAAGCTAACACTAACCCTAACCCTAACCCTAACCCTAAGCTACCCTTGACTGCTTCTGCCTCCAATAGATTTCCTAAGCACTAGTGTTTTAAGGAACAGGTTAAAAAGAGAATCCTAATGTGATTTCAGGATAATGGGTGTGTTCCTTATCTTCTCCTAGTGTCTAAACTCTTCTCCCTGGCCCGACCCCCAAATAATATTCCTTGACGTGCTAAGGGGTATCTAGAGAGTGGGATAGGTTTAATAACTACCCTAACCCTAACGCGTACCCTAACCCTAACCCCTAACCTAACCGTAACATGTACCCTAATCCTAACCCGTACCCTAAACCGAGCACTAACCCTCAAACTATCCCTAACCCTAACCCTAACCCATACCCTACGCCGTACCGGAACCCGTACCCGAACCCGTACCCTAAGCCGTACCCTAACCCTAACCCTAACCCTAACCCTAACCCTAAGCTACCCTTGACTGCTTCTGCCTCCAATAGATTTCCTAAGCACTAGCGTATTAAGGAACAGGTTAAAAAGAGAATCCTATTGTGATTTCAGGATAATGGGTGTGTTCCTTATCTTCTCCTAGTGTCTAAACTCTTCTCCATGGCTGGACCCCCAAATAATATTCCTTGACGTGCTAAGGGGTATCTAGAGATTGGGATAGGTTTAATAACTACCCTAAACCTAACGCGTACCCTAACCCTAACCTCTACCCTAACCCTAACACGTACACTAATCCTAACCCGTACCCTAAGCTACCCTTGACTGCTTCTGCCTCCAATAGATTTCCTAAGCACTAGTGTATTAAGGAACAGGTTAAAAAGAGAATCCTATTGTGATTTCAGGATAATGGGTGTGTTCCTTATCTTCTCCTAGTGCCTAAACTCTTCTCCATGGCTGGACCCCCAAATAATATTCCTTGACGTGCTAAGGGGTATCTAGAGAGTGGGATAGGTTTAATAACTACCCTAAACCTAACGCGTACCCTAACACTAACACGTACCCTAATCCTAACCCGTACCCTAAACCGAGCCCTAACCCTCAAATTAACCCTAACCCTAACCCTAACCCATACCCTACGCCGTACCCGAACCCGTACCCTAAGCGGTACCCTAAAGCTAACCCTAACCCTAACCCTAACCCTAACCCTAAGCTACCCTTGACTGCTTCTGCCTCCAATAGATTTCCTAAGCACTAGTGTTTTAAGGAACAGGTTAAAAAGAGAATCCTAATGTGATTTCAGGATAATGGGTGTGTTCCTTATCTTCTCCTAGTGTCTAAACTCTTCTCCATGGCTGGACACCCAAATAATATTCCTTGACGTGCTAAGGGGTATCTAGAGAGTGGGATAGGTTTAAGAACTACCCTAACCCTAACGCGTACCCTAACCCTAACCCCTAACCTAACCCTAACATGTACCCTAATCCTAACCCGTACCCTAAACCGAGCACTAACCCTCAAACTATCCCTAACCCTAACCCTAACCCATACCCTACGCCGTACCCGAACCCGTACCCGAACCCGTACCCTAAGCCGTACCCTAACCCTAACCCTAACCCTAACCCTAAGCTACCCTTGACTGCTTCTGCCTCCAATAGATTTCCTAAGCACTAGTGTTTTAAGGAACAGGTTAAAAAGAGAAACCTAATGTGATTTCTTGATAATGGGTGTGTTCCTTATCTTCTCCTAGTGTCTAAACTCTTCTCCATGGCTGGACCCCCAAATAATATTCCTTGACGTGCTAAGGGGTATCTAGAGAGTGGGATAGGTTTAATAACTACCCTAACCCTAACACGTACCCTAACCCTAACCTCTACCCTAACCCTAACACGTACACTAATCCTAACCCGTACCCTAAACCGAGGCCTAACCCTCAAACTAACCCATACCCTACGCCGTACCCGAACCCGTACCCGAACCCGTACCCTAAGCCGTACCCTAACCCTAACCCTAACCCTAACACTAAGCTACCCTTGACTGCTTCTGCCTCCAATAGATTTCCTAAGCACTAGTGTATTAAGGAACAGGTTAAAAAGAGAATCCTAATGTGATTTCAGGATAATGGGTGTGTTCCTTATCTTCTCCTAGTGTCTAAACTCTTCTCCATGGCTGGACCCCCAAATAATATTCCTTGACGTGCTAAGTGGTATCTAGAGAGTGGGATAGGTTTAATAACTACCCTAACCCTAACGCGTACCCTAACCCTAACCCCTACCCTAACCCTAACGCGTACCCTAACCCTAAACCCTACCCTAACCCTAACTCATAACCTAATCCTAACCCGTACCCTAAACCGAGCCCTAACCCTCAAACTAACCCTAACCCTAACCCATACCCTACGCCGTACCCGAACCCGTACCCGAACCCGTACCCTAACACTAACCCTAACCCTAACCCTAACCCTAAGCTACCCTTGACTGCTTCTGCCTCTAATAGATTTCCTAAGCACTAGTGTTTTAAGGAATAGGTTAAAAAGAGAATCCCAATGTGATTTCTTGATAATGGGTGTGTTCCTTATCTTCTCCTAGTGTCTAAACTCTTCTCCATGGCTGGACCCCCAAATAATATTCCTTGACGTGCTAAGGGGTATCTAGAGAGTGGGATAGGTTTAATAACTACCCTAACCCTAACTCGTACCCTAACCCTAACCCCTACCCTAACCTTAACACGAACCCTAATCCTAACCCGTACCCTAAACCGAGCCCTACCCTTCAAACTAACCCTAACCCTAACCCTAACCCATACGCTACGCCGTACACGAACCCGTACCCGAACCCATACCCTAAGCCGTACCCTAAACCTAACCCTAACCCTAACCCTAAGCTACCCTTGACTGCTTCTGCCTCCAATAGATTTCCTAAGCACTAGTGTTTTAAGGAACAGGTTAAAAAGAGAATCCTAATGTGATTTCTTGATAATGGGTGTGTTCCTTATCTTCTCCTAGTGTCTAAACTCTTCTCCATGGCTGGACACCCAAATAATATTCCTTGACGTGCTAAGGGGTATCTAGAGAGTGGGATAGGTTTAATAACTACCCTAAACCTAACGTGTACCCTAACCCTAACCCCTACACTAACCCTAACAGTTACCCTAATCCTAACCCGTACCCTAAACCGAGCCCTAACCCTCAAACTAACCCTAACCCTAACCCTAACCCATACCATAAGCCGTACCCGAACCCGTAACCTAACCCGTACCCTAACACTAACCCTAACCCTAACCCTAACCCTAACCCTAAGCTACCCTTGACTGCTTCTGCCTCCAATAGATTTCCTAAGCACTTGTGTTTTAAGGAACAGGTTAAAAAGAGAATCCTAATGTGATTTCTTGATAATCGGTGTGTTCCTTATCTTCTCCTAGTGTCTAAACTCTTCTCCATGGCTGGACCCCCAAATAATATTCCTTGACGTGCTAAGGGGTATCTAGAGAGTGGGATAGGTTTAATAACTACCCTAACCCTAACGCGTACCCTAACCCTAACACGTACACTAATCCTAACCCGTACCGTAAACCGAGACCTAACCCTCAAATTAACCCTAACCCTAACCCTAACCCATACCCTACGCCGTACCCGAACCCGTACCCTAAGCGGTACCCTAAAGCTAACCATAACCCTAACCCTAACCCTAACCCTAAGCTACCCTTGACTGCTCTTGCCTCCAATAGATTTCCTAAGCACTAGTGTATTAAGGAACAGGTTAAAAAGAGAATCCTATTGTGATTTCAGGATAATGGGTGTGTTCCTTATCTTCTCCTAGTGTCTAAACTCTTCTCCATGGCTGGACCCCTAAATAATATTCCTTGACGTGCTAAGGGGTATCTAGAGAGTGGGATAGGTTTAATAACTACCCTAACCCTAACGCGTACCCTAACCCTAACCTCTACCCTAACCCTAAAACGTACACTAATCCTAACCCGTACCCTAAACCGAGCCCTAACCCTCAAACTAACCCTACCCCTAAACCTAACCCATACCCTACGCCGTACCCGAACCCGTACCCGAACCCATACCCTAAGAAGTACCCTAACCCTAACCCTAACCCTAAGCTACCCTTGACTGCTTCTGCCTCCAATAGATTTCCTAAGCACTAGTGTATTAAGGAACAGGTTAAAAAGAGAATCCTAATGTGATTTCAGAATAATGGGTGTGTTCCTTATCTTCTCCTAGTGTCTAAACTCTTCTCCATGGCTGGACCCCCAAATAATATTCCTTGACGTGCTAAGGGGTATCTAGAGAGTGGGATAGGTTTAATAACTACCCTAACCCTAACGCGTACCCTAACCCTAACCCCTACCCTAACCCTAACACGAACCCTAATCCTAACACGTACCCTAAACTGAGCCCTAACCTTCAAACTAACCCTAACCCTAACCCTTACCCATACCCTACGCCGTACACGAACCCGTACCCGAACCCGTACCCTAAGCCGTACCCTAACCCTAACCCTAACCCTAACACTAACCCTAAGCTACCCTTGACTGCTTCTGCCTCCAATAGATTTCCTAAGCACTAGTGTTTTTAGGAACAGGTTAAAAAGAGAATCCTAATGTGATGTCCCAGGAAAGAGAAAAATGGATAAAGAAGTTGTGGTCCTTATGTACAATGGAATATCACTCAGAAACGAAATCAATGTCATAAGGCTAGGAGAAGCAAGATGAGTGGATTTAGGTACGAAGATTCCAAGTGAAATAAGTCACACAGAAAAAGACACTTATCATAAGGTATCACTTATAGAGGGAATGTAAAAACCGCTACACTTGAACTGAATTACAAAACAGAACAGAGTCACACGTTTAGAAAACACACTATGGCTGCTTAACGGGAAAGGTGAGGTGGGGTGATGCATAAAACAAGGGTTTCAAATTCGCTCAGATACCGTTCCATACACCCAATA
Source organism: Eschrichtius robustus (assembly GCF_028021215.1). Classification (NCBI taxonomy): domain Eukaryota; kingdom Metazoa; phylum Chordata; class Mammalia; order Artiodactyla; family Eschrichtiidae; genus Eschrichtius; species Eschrichtius robustus. The sequence goes on along the minus strand of NW_027175470.1, from coordinate 159,692 downwards.
TGTAATAGACAAGACCTACTCCTTGCTCAGTGAACTGGACACAACACCCCCTATTCACCGCACAAGAATATACGTGACTAGTAAGAATCTTAAAACCTATGTATTGATACGTGTCTGGAAGTGAGTCAAGTGGGTGTAAAGCCGCATAAACACAGCCGTGAAAAGCAGCTAAACCCCATTATAAAAATAAATTACTTTTAAAAACCCGTAAAACAAAGACAGTGAAAGAGAGAGAAATTCTTACAAAATTCGTTCAGGGGCTGTGATGCAACCTGGATTGACCATATCTAGACCCACAGCTGGATGAGACATAAGGGTGGATACTCTTGGGGCTGAGAGGTTTGGTGAGGTTGGGTGAGCAAACGCAGACCCTTTAAAGTAATACTGCGTGGTACCCATCCCATGGTTCCCAAATCTCCAGGTTCAAGGGCATCTTCCTACATCGAAAACATGCATGAGAAACCCAGAAGATGGTACACCGTGTGATTTTGAAAGGTTTCTAAAATGCACCACATTTCTCATCTCCTTGTGCTGGGTGTTCGCCTTTCCAGCTACTTTACTAGCAATCTCCCTACTTGGAGAATCAGCACCTTTAAGCTCCTGTTCCCTACAGGTTGCAATTTGTCCTGAGGATGAACGGGAAGAGGGGCAACCAATGAGAGACTAGATCTAGGTGTTGGGACAGGCACAGGTCACTCTATTTTCCCATCAGGAAGAAGAATTAAACACAGGTTCAGCCTGCCGCCGGGAACCAGAATAGGGCCTGAGGCAATCCCGTGCTTTTGCGGCCAGCTACCAAAAAAGACAGTTGAAAAATGGAGCTCAGGGGCACTGCAATTCACAAACCTGCTGAGTTATAAATGATAACTCTCGTCCACAAATATATTGAGGGAAGGCAACGAAGATGATTTGAAAGCAAGGCAGAATTGCAGGAAACAGGTTTCAGGAGGTAGATTCGAATCGCCTTTAAAGCACATGAAAGATGGCAAAACGTCGACAATGATGACCTTGGCCAAAAAGGGCGTATGCGTTGTTTCCTGAATATATTCAGGAAAAAACGCATACGCCCTTTTTGGCCAACCAAGCAACCTGGAAAGGCAAATCAGCGCTACCAAGAATTCTCGCTTCCCATCGGTCAAAAGGGCCATGCTGCAAAAATTTTCAAAACCAGAAATGCAGGACAGGCCATGGAGAAATGGCAGCCTTGCTACGCTGATGGGAGGGATGTAAATTGCCAACAGCCACTCTGGAGAAGTGTACGGTGTGTCCTGAAACATCGAAAAAACACAGCTTAGTGAGCATAGGGCACGTCCACTCATGGGCGTATAAATTGGGAAAACTAAAAATCAGCAAGACACAGGCAACCCAAAGTTTAGGGCTGCTCTGTTGACAAGAACCTCCACTTCATGACACCTTAAATATCCCAGGAAAGAGAAAAATGGATAAAGAAGTTGTGGTCCTTATGTACAATGGAATATCACTCAGACATGAAATCAATGTCATAAGGCTAAAAGAAGCAAGATGAGTGGATTTAGGTACGACAATTCTAAGTGAAATAAGTCACACAGAAAAAGACACTTATCATAAGCTATCACTTATAGAGGGAATGTAAAACCGCTACACTTGAACTGAATTACAAAACAGAACAGAGTCACACGTTTAGAAAACACACTATGGCTGCTTAACGGGAAAGGTGAGGTGGGGTGATGCATAAAACAAGGGTTTCAAATTCGCTCAGATACCGTTCCATACACCCAATATGTAATAGACAAGACCTACTCCTTGCTCAGTGAACTGGACACAACACCCCCTATTCACCGCACAAGAATATACGTGACTAGTAAGAATCTTAAAACCTATGTATTGATACGTGTCTGGAAGTGAGTCAAGTGGGTGTAAAGCCGCATAAACACAGCCGTGAAAAGCAGCTAAACCCCATTATAAAAATAAATTACTTTTAAAAACCCGTAAAACAAAGACAGTGAAAGAGAGAGAAATTCTTACAAAATTCGTTCAGGGGCTGTGATGCAACCTGGATTGACCATATCTAGACCCACAGCTGGATGAGACATAAGGGTGGATACTCTTGGGGCTGAGAGGTTTGGTGAGGTTGGGTGAGCAAACGCAGACCCTTTAAAGTAATACTGCGTGGTACCCATCCCATGGTTCCCAAATCTCCAGGTTCAAGGGCATCTTCCTACATCGAAAACATGCATGAGAAACCCAGAAGATGGTACACCGTGTGATTTTGAAAGGTTTCTAAAATGCACCACATTTCTCATCTCCTTGTGTTGGGTGTTCGCCTTTCCAGCTACTTTACTAGCAATCTCCCTACTTGGAGAATCAGCACCTTTAAGCTCCTGTTCCCTACAGGTTGCAATTTGTCCTGAGGATGAACGGGAAGAGGGGCAACCAATGAGAGACTAGATCTAGGTGTTGGGACAGGCACAGGTCACTCTATTTTCCCATCAGGAAGAAGAATTAAACACAGGTTCAGCCTGCCGCCGGGAACCAGAATAGGGCCTGAGGCAATCCCGTGCTTTTGCGGCCAGCTACCAAAAAAGACAGTTGAAAAATGGAGCTCAGGGGCACTGCAATTCACAAACCTGCTGAGTTATAAATGACAACTCTCGTCCACAAATATATTGAGGGAAGGCAACGAAGATGATTTGAAAGCAAGGCAGAATTGCAGGAAACAGGTTTCAGGAGGTAGATTCGAATCGCCTTTAAAGCACATGAAAGATGGCAAAACGTCGACAATGATGACCTTGGCCAAAAAGGGCGTATGCGTTGTTTCCTGAATATATTCAGGAAAAAACGCATACGCCCTTTTTGGCCAACCAAGCAACCTGGAAAGGCAAATCAGCGCTACCAAGAATTCTCGCTTCCCATCGGTCAAAAGGGCCATGCTGCAAAAATTTTCAAAACCAGAAATGCAGGACAGGCCATGGAGAAATGGCAGCCTTGCTACGCTGATGGGAGGGATGTAAATTGCCAACAGCCACTCTGGAGAAGTGTACGTTGTGTCCTGAAACATCGAAAAAACACAGCTTAGTGAGCATAGGGCACGTCCACTCATGGGCGTATAAATTGGGAAAACTAAAAATCAGCAAGACACAGGCAACCCAAAGTTTAGGGCTGCTCTGTTGACAAGAACCTCCACTTCATGACACCTTAAATATCCCAGGAAAGAGAAAAATGGATAAAGAAGTTGTGGTCCTTATGTACAATGGAATATCACTCAGACATGAAATCAATGTCATAAGGCTAAAAGAAGCAAGATGAGTGGATTTAGGTACGACAATTCTAAGTGAAATAAGTCACACAGAAAAAGACACTTATCATAAGCTATCACTTATAGAGGGAATGTAAAAACCGCTACACTTGAACTGAATTACAAAACAGAACAGAGTCACACGTTTAGAAAACACACTATGGCTGCTTAACGGGAAAGGTGAGGTGGGGTGATGCATAAAACAAGGGTTTCAAATTCGCTCAGATACCGTTCCATACACCCAATATGTAGTAGACAAGAGCTACTCCTTGCTCAGTGAACTGGACTCAACACCCGCTATTCACCGCACAAGAATATATCTGACTAGTAAGAATCTTAAAACCTATGTATTGATATCTGTCTGGAAGTGAGTCAAGTGGGTGTAAAGCCGCATAAACACAGCCGTGAAAAGCAGCTAAACCCCATCATAAAAATAAATTACTTTTAAAAACCCGTAAAACAAAGACAGTGAAAGAGAGAGAAATTCTTACAAAATTCGTTCACGGGATGTGATGCAACCTGAATTGACCATAACTAGACCCACAGCTGGATGAGACATAAGGGTGGACACACTTGGGGCTGAGAGTTTGGGTGAGGTTGGGTGAGCAAACACAGACCCTTTAAAGTAATACTGCCTGGTACCCATCCCATGGGACCCAAATCTCCAAGTTCAAGGGCATATTCCTACATCGAAAACATGCATGAGAAACCCAGAAGATGGTACACCGTGTGATTTTGAAAGGTTTCTAAAACGCACCTCATTTCTCATCTCCTTGTGTTCGGGTTCGCCATTCCAGCTACTTTACTAGAAATCTCCCTACTTGGAGAATCAGCACCTTTAACCTCCTGTTCCCTACAGGTTGCAATTTGTCCTGAGGATGAACGGGAAGAGGGGCAACCAATGAGAGACTAGATCTAGGTGTTGGGACAGGCACAGGTCACTCTATTTTCCCATCAGGATGAAGAATTAACCACAGGCTCAGCCTGCCCTCCGGAACCTAAATAGGGCCTGAGGCAATCCCGTGCTTTTGCGGCCAGCTCCCAAAAAAGACAGTTGAAAAATGGAGCTCAGGGGCACTGCCATTCACAAACCCGCAGAGTTATAAATGATAACTCTCGTCCACAAATATATTGAGGGAAGGCAACGAAGAGGATTTGAAAGCAAGGCAGAATTGCAGGAAACATGTTTCAGGAGGTAGATTCGAATCGCCTTTACAGCACATGAAAAGTGGCAAAACGTCGACAGTGATGCCCTTGGCCAAAAAGTGCGTATGCGTTTTTTCCAGAATATATTCAGGAAAAAACGCATACGCCCTTTTTGGCCAACCAAGCAACCTGGAAAGGCAAATCAGTGCTACAAAGAAGTCTCGCTTCCCATCGGTCAAAAGGGCCATGCTGCAAAAAGTGTCAAAACCAGAAATGCAGGACAGGCCATGGAGAAATGGCAGCCTTGCTACGCTGATGGGCGGGATGTAAATTGCCAACAGCCACTCTGGAGAAGTGTACGGTGTGTCCTGAAACATCTAAAACACACAGCTTAGGGAGCATAGGGCACGTCCACTCATGGGCGTATAAATTGGGAAAACTAAAAATCAGCAAGACACAGGCACCCCAATGTTTAGGGCTGCTATGTTGACAAGAATCTCCACTTCATGACACCTTAAATATCCCAGGAAAGAGAAAAATGGATAAAGAAGTTGTGGTCCTTATGTACAAAGGAATATCACTCAGACATGAAATCAATGTCATAAGGCTAGTAGAAGCAAGATGAGTGGATTTAGGTATGACGATTCTAAGTGAAATAAGTCACACAGAAAAAGACACTTATCATAAGCTATCACTTATAGAGGGAATGTAAAAACCGCAACACTTGAACTGAATTACAAAACAGAACAGAGTCACACGTTTAGAAAACACACTATGGCTGCTTAACGGGAAAGGTGAGGTGGGGTGATGCATAAAACAAGGGTTTCAAATTCGCTCAGATACCGTTCCATACACCCAATATGTAATAGACAAGAACTACACCTTGCTCAGTGAACTGGACTCAAAACCCCCTATTCACCGCACAAGAATATATCTGACTAGTAAGAATCGTAAAACCTATGTATTGGTATCTCTCTGGAAGTGAGCCAAGTGGGTGTAAAGCCGCGTAAACACAGCCGTGAAAAGCAGCTAAACCCCATTATAAAAATAAATTACTTTTAAAAACCCATAAAACAAAGACAGTGAAAGAGAGAGAAATTCTTACAAAATTCGTTCAGGGGCTGTGATGCAACCTGGATTGAACATATCTCGACCCAAACCTGGATGAGACATAAGGGTGGACACTCTTGGGGCTGAGAGGTTGGGTGAGGTTGGGTGAGCAAACTCAGACCCTTTAAAGTAATACTGAGTGGTACCCATCCCATGGGTCCCAAATCTCCAGGTTCAAGGTCATCTTGCTACATCGAAAACATGCATGAGAAACCCAGAAGATGGTACACCGTGTGATTTTGAAAGGTTTCTAAAACGAACCCCATTTCTCATCTCCTTGTGCTAGGGTTCGCCTTTCCAGCTACTTTACTAGCAATCTCCCTACTTGGAGAATCAGCACCTTTAAGCTCCTGTTCCCTACAGGTTGCAATTTGTCCTGAGGATGAACGGGAAGAGGGGCAACCAATGAGAGACTAGATCTAGGTGTTGGGACAGGCACAGGTCACTCTATATTCCCATCAGGAAGAAGAATTAACCACAGGCTCAGCCTGCTGCCAGGAACCAGAATAGGGCCGGAGGCAATCCCTCGCTTTTGCGGCCAGCTCCCAAAAAAGCGAGTTGAAAAATGGAGCTCAGGGACACTGCAATTCACAAACCCGCAGAGTTATAAATGATAACTGTCATCCACAGATATATTGACGGAAGGCAACGAAGAGGATTTGAAAGCAAGGCAGAATTGCAGGAAACAGATTTCAGGAGGTAGATACGAATCGCCTTTAAAGCACATGAAAAGCGGCAAAACGTCGACAATGATGCCCTTGGCCAAAAAGGGCGTATGCGTTTTTTCCTGAATATATTCAGGAAAAAACGCATACGCCCTTTTTGGCCAACCAAGCAACCTGGAAAGGCAAATCAGCGCTACAAAGAAGTTTCGCTTCCCATTGGTCAAAAGGGACATGCTGCAAAAAGTGTCAAAACCAGAAATGCAGGACAGGCCATGGAGAAATGACAGCCTTGCTACGCTGATGGGCGGGATGTAAATTGCCAACAGCCACTCTGGAGAAGTGTACTGTGTGTCCTGAAACATCGAAAAAACACAGCTTAGGGAGCATAGGGCACGTCCACTCATGGGTGTATAAATTGGGAAAACTAAAAATCAGCAAGACACAGGCACCCCAAAGTTTAGGGCTGCTCTGTTGACAAGAACCTCCACTTCATGACACCTTAAATATCCCAGGAAAGAGAAAAATGGATAAAGAAGTTGTGGTCCTTATGTACAATGGAATATCACTCAGACATGAAATCAATGTCATAAGGCTAGTGAAGCAAGATGAGTGGACTTAGGTATGACGATTCTAAGTGAAATAAGTCACACAGAAAAAGACACTTATCATAAGCTATCACTTATAGAGGGAATGTAAAAACCGCTACACTTGAACTGAATTACAAAACAGAACAGAGTCACACGTTTAGAAAACACACTATGGCTGCTTAACGGGAAAGGTGAGGTGGGGTGATGCATAAAACAAGGGTTTCAAATTCGCTCAGATACCGTTCCATAAACCCAATATGTAGTAGACAAGACCTACTCCTTGCTCAGTGAACTGGACTCAACACCCCCTATTCACCGCACAAAAATATATCTGACTAGTAAGAATCGTAAAACCTATGTATTGATATCTCTCTGGAAGTGAGCCAAGTGGGTGTAAAGCCGCATAAACACAGCCGTGAAAAGCAGCTAAACCCCATTATAAAAATAAATTACTTTTAAAAACCCGTAAAACAAAGACAGTGAAAGAGAGAGAAATTCTTACAAAATTCGTTCAGGGGCTGTGATGCAACCTGGATTGACCATATCTAGACCCACACCTGGATGAGACATAAGGGTGGACACTCTTGGGGCTGAGAGTTTGGGTGAGGTTGGGTGAGCAAACTCAGACCCTTTAAAGTAATACTGCGTGGTACCCATCCCATGGGTCCCAAATCTCCAGGTTCAAGGGCATCTTCCTACATCGAAAACATGCATGAGAAACCCAGAAGATGGTACACTGTGTGATTTTGAAAGGTTTCTAAAACGCACCCCATTTCTCATCTCCTTCTGCTAGGGTTCGCCTTTCCAGCTTCTTTACTAGCAATCTCCCTACTTGGAGAATCAGCACCTTTAAGCTCCTGTTCCCTACAGGTTGCAATTTGTCCTGAGGATGAACGGGAAGAGGGGCAACCAATGAGAGACTAGATCTAGGTGTTGGGACAGGCACAGGTCACTCTATTTTCCCATCAGGAAGAAGAATTAACCACAGGCTCAGCCTGCCCCCGGGAACCAGAATGGGGCCTGAGGCAATCCCGTGCTTTTGCGGCCAGCTCCCAAAAAAGACAGTTGAAAAATGGAGCTCAGGGTCACTGCAATTCACAAACCTGCTGAGTTATAAATGATAACTCTCGTCCACAAATATATGGAGGGTAGGCAACGAAGAGGATTTGAAAGCAAGGCAGAATTGCAGGAAACAGGTTTCAGGAGGTAGATTCGAATCGCCTTTAAAGCACATGAAAAGTGGCAAAACGTCGACAGTGATGCCCTTGGTCAAAAAGGGCGTATGCGTTTTTTCCTGAATATATTCAGGAAAAAACGCATACGCCCTTTTTGGGCAACCAAGCAACCTGGAAAGGCAAATCAGCACTACAAAGAAGTCTCGCTTCCCATCGGTCAAAAGGGCCATGCTGCAAAAAGTGTCAAAACCAGAAATGCAGGACAGGCCATGGAGAAATGGCAGCCTTGCTACGCTGATGGGCGGGATGTAATTTGCCAACAGCCACTCTGGAGAAGTGTACGGTGTGTCCTGAAACATCGAAAAAACTGCTTAGGGAGCATAGGGCACGTGCACTCATGGGCGTATAAATTGGGAAAACTAAAAATCAGCAAGACACAGGCACCCCAATGTTTAGGGCTGCTATGTTGACAAGAACCTCCACTTCATGACACCTTAAATATCCCAGGAAAGAGAAAAATGGATAAAGAAGTTGTGGTCCTTATGTACAAAGGAATATCACTCAGACATGAAATCAATGTCATAAGGCTAGTAGAAGCAAGATGAGTGGATTTAGGTATGACGATTCTAAGTGAAATAAGTCACACAGAAAAAGACACTTATCATAAGCTATCACTTATAGAGGGAATGTAAAAACCGCAACACTAGAACTGAATTACAAAAGAGAACAGAGTCACACGTTTAGAAAACACACTATGGCTGCTTAACGGGAAAGGTGAGGTGGGGTGATGCATAAAACAAGGGTTTCAAATTCGCTCAGATACCGTACCATACACCCAATATGTAATAGACAAGGCCTACTCCTTGCTCAGTGAACTGGACTCAACACCCCCTATTCACCGCAAAAAAATATATCTGACTAGTAAGAATCGTAAAACCTATGTATTGATATCTCTCTGGAAGTGAGCCAAGTGGGTGTAAAGCCGCATAAACACAGCCGTGAAAAGCAGCTAAACCCCATTATAAAAATAAATTACTTTTAAAAACCCGTAAAACAAAGACAGTGAAAGAGAGAGAAATTCTTACAAAATTCGTTCAGGGGCTGTGATGCAACCTGGATTGACCATATCTCGACCCAAACCTGGATGAGACATAGGGGTGGACACTCTTGGGGCTGAGAGGTTGGGTGAGGTTGGGTGAGCAAACTCAGACCCTTTAAAGTAATACTGCGTGGTACCCATCCCATGGGTCCCAAATCTCCAGGTTCAAGGGCATCTTGCTACATCGAAAACATGCATGAGAAACCCAGAAGATGGTACACCGTGTGATTTTGAAAGGTTTCTAAAACGCACCCCATTTCTCATCTCCTTGTGCTAGGGTTCGCCTTTCCAGCTACTTTACTAGCAATATCCCTACTTGGAGAATCAGCACCTTTAAGCTCCTGATCCCTACAGGTTGCAATTTGTCCTGAGGATGAACGGGAAGAGGGGCAACCAATGAGAGACTAGATCTAGGTGTTGGGACAGGCACAGGTCACTCTATTTTCCCATCAGGAAGAAGAATTAATCACAGGCTCAGCCTGCCGCCCAGAAGCACAATAGGGCCTGAGGCAATCCCTCGCTTTTGCGGCCAGCTCCCAAAAAAGCGAGTTGAAAAATGGAGCTCAGGGACACTGCAATTCACAAACCTGCTGAGTTATAAAAGATAACTCTCGTCCAAAAATATATTGAGGGAAGGCAACGAAGAGGATTTGAAAGCAAGGCAGAATTGCAGGAAACAGATTTCAGGAGGTAGATTCGAATCGCCTTTAAAGCACATGAAAGGTGGCAAAACGTCGACAATGATGCCCTTGGCCAAAAAGGGCGTATGCTTTTTTTCCTGAATATATTCAGGAAAAAACGCATACGCCCTTTTTGGCCAACCAAGCAACCTGGAAAGGCAAATCAGCGCTACAAAGAAGTCTCGCTTCCCATCGGTCAAAAGGGCCATGCTGCAAAAATGTCAAAACCGGAAATGCAGGACAGGCCATGGAGAAATAGCAGCCTTGTTACGCTGATGGGAGGGATGTACATTGCCAACAGCCACACTGGAGAAGTGTACGGTGTGTCCTGAAACATCGAAAAAACACAGCTTAGGGAGCATAGGGCACGTCCTCTCATGGTCGTATAAATTGGGAAAACTAAAAATCAGCAAGACACAGGCACCCCAATGATTAGGGCTGCTCTGTTGACAAGAACCTCCACTTCATGACACCTTAAATATACCAGGAAAGAAAAAAATTGATAAAGAATTTTGGTCCTTATGTACAATGGAATATCACTCAGACATGAAATAAATGTCATAAGGCTAGTAGAAGCAAGATGAGTGGATTTAGGAACGACGATTCTAAGTGAAATAAGTCACACAGAAAAAGACACTTATCATAAGGTATCACTTATAGAGGGAATGTAAAAACCGCTACACTTGAACTGAATTACAAAACAGAACAGAGTCACACGTTTAGAAAACACACTATGGCTGCTTAACGGGAAAGGTGAGGTGGGGTGATGCATAAAACAAGGGTTTCAAATTCTCTCAGATACAGTTCCATACACCCAATATGTAATAGAAAAGACCTACTCCTTGCTCAGTGAACTGGACACAACACCCCCTATTCACCGCACAAGAATATATCTGACTAGTAAGAATCGTAAAACCTATGTATTGATATCTCTCTGGAAGTGAGTCAAGTGGGTGTAAAGCCGCATAAACACAGCCGTGAAAGGCAACTAAACCCCATTATAAAAATAAATTACTTTTAAAAACCCATAAAACAAAGACAGTGAAAGAGAGAGAAATTCTTACGTAATTCGTTCAGGGGGTGTGATGCAACCTGGATTGACCATATCTAGACCCACAGCTGGATGAGACATAAGGGTGGACACTCTTGGGGCTGAGAGGTTGGGTGAGGTTGGGTGAGCAAACACAGACCCTTTAAAGTAATACTGCGTGGTACCCATCCCATGGGTCCCAAATCTCCAGGTTCAAGGGCATCTTCCTACATCGAAAACATGCATGAGAAACCCAGAAGAAGGTACACCATGTGATTTTGAAAGGTTTCTAAAACACACCTCATTTCCCATCTCCTTGTGCTCGGGTTCGCAATTCCAGCTACTTTATTAGCAATCTCCCTACTTGGAGAATCAGGACCTTTAATCTCCTGTTCCCTACAGGTTGAAATTTGTCCTGAGGATGAACGGGAAGAGGGGCAACCAATGAGAGACTAGATCTAGGTGTTGGGACAGGCACATGTCACTCTATTTTCCCATCAGGAAGAAGAATTAACCACAGGCTCAGCCTGCCGCCCGGAAGCAGAATAGGGCTTGAGGCAATCCCGCGCTCTTGCGGCCAGCTCCCAAAAAAGCGAGTTGATAAATGGAGCCCAGGGACACTGCCATTCACAAACCCGCAGAGTTATAAATGATAACTCTCGTCCACAAATATATTGAGGGAAGGCAACGAAGAGGATTTGAAAGCAAGTCAGAATTGCAGGAAACAGGTTTTAGGAGTTAGATTCGAATCGCCTTTAAAGCACATGAAAAGTGGCAAAACTTCGACAATGATGCCCTTGGCCAAAAAGGGCGTATGCGTTTTTTCGTGAATATATTCAGGAAAAAACGCATACACCCTTTTTGGCCAACCAAGCAACCTGGAAAGGCAAATCAGCGCTACAAAGATGTCTCGCTTCCCATTGGTCAAAAGGGCCATGCTGCAAAAAGTGTCAAAACCAGAAATGCAGGACAGGCCATGGAGAAATGGCAGCCTTGCTACGCTGATGGGCGGGATGTAAATTGCCAACAGCCACTCTGGAGAAGTGTACGGTGTGTCCTGAAACATCGAAAAAACACAGCTTAGGGAGCATAGGGCACGTCCACTCATGGGCGTATAAATTGGGAAAATTAAAAATCAGCAAGACACAGGCACCCCAAAGTTTAGGGCTGCTCTGTTGACAAGAACCTCCACTTCATGACACCTTAAATATCCCAGGAAAGAGAAAAATGGATAAAGAAGTTGTGGTCCTTATGTACAATGGAATATCACTCAGACATGAAATCAATGTCATAAGGCTAGTAGAAGCAAGATGAGTGGATTTAGGTATGACGATTCTAAGTGAACTAAGTCACACAGAAAAAGACACTTATCATAAGCTATCACTTATAGAGGGAATGTAAAAACCGCTACACTTGAACTGAATTACAAAGGGAACAGAGTCACACGTTTAGAAAACACACTATGGCTGCTTAACGGGAAAGGTGAGGTGGGGTGATGCATAAAACAAGGGTTTCAAATTCGCTCAGATACCGTTCCATACACCCAATATGTAATAGACAAGACCTACTCCTGGCTCAGTGAACTGGACTCAACACCTCCTATTCACCACACAAGAATATATGTGACTAGTAAGAATCTTAAAACCTATGTATTGATATCTCTCTGGAAGTGAGTCAAGTGGGTGTAAAGCCGCATAAACACAGCCGTGAAAAACAGCTAAACCCCATTATAAAAATAAATTACTTTTAAAAACCCGTAAAACAAAGACTGTGAAAGAGAGAGAAATTCTTCCAAAATTCTTTCTGGGGCTGGGATGCAACCTGGATTGACCATATCTAGACATACAGCTGGATGAGATATAAGGGTGGACACTCTTGGGGCTGAGAGGTTGGGTGAGGTTGGGTGAGCAAACGCAGACCCTTTAAAGTAACACTGCCTGGTACGCATCCCATGGGTCCCACATCTCCAGGTTCAAGGGCATCTTCCTACATCGAAAACATACATGAGAAACCCAGAAGATGGCACACCGTGTGATTTTGAAAGGTTTCTAAAACGCACCTCATTTCTCATCTCCTTGTGCTCGGGTTCGCCATTCCAGGTACTTTACTAGCCATCTCCCTACTTGGAGAATCAGCACCTTTATCCTCCTGTTCCGTACAGGTTGCAATTTGTCCTGAGGATGAATGGGAAGAGGGGCAACCAATGAGAGACTAGATCTAGGTGTTGGGACAGGCACAGGTCACTGTATTTTCCCATCAGGAAGAAGAATTAACCACAGGCTCAGCCTGCCGCCCAGAAGCAGAATAGGGCCTGAGGCAATCCCGCGCTCTAATGGCCAGCTCCCAAAAAAGCGAGTTGAAAAATGGAGCCCAGGGACACTGCCATTTACAAACACACAGAGTTATAAATGATAACTCTCGTCCACAAATATATTGAGGGAAGGCAACGAAGAGGATTTGAAAGCAAGGCAGAATTGCAGGAAACAGGTTTCAGGAGGTAGATTCGAATCGCCTTTAAAGCACATGAAAAGTCACAAAACGTCGACAATGATGCCCTTGGCCAAAAAGGGCGTATGCGTTTTTTCCTGAATATAATCAGGAAAAAACGCATACGCCCTTTTTGGCCAACCAAGCAACCTGGAAAGGCAAATCAGCGCTACAAAGAAGACTCGCTTCCCATCGGTCAAAAGGGCCATGCTGCAAAAAGTGTCAAAACCAGAAATGCAGGACAGGCCATGGAGAAATGGCATCCTTGCTACACTGATGGGCGGGATATAAATTGCCAACAGCCACTCTGGAGAAGTGTACGGTGTGTCCTGAAATATCGAAAAAACACAACTTAGGGAGCATAGGGCACGTCCACTCATGGGCGTATAAATTGGGAAAACTAAAAATCAGCAAGACACAGGCACCCCAAAGTTTAGGGCTGCTCTGTTGACAAGAACCTCCACTTCATGACACCTTAAATATCCCAGGAAAGAGAAAAATGGATAAAGAAGTTGTGGTCCTTATGTACAATGGAATATCACTCAGACATGAAATCAATGTCATAAGGATAGAAAATGCAAGATGAGTGGACTTAGGTACGATGATTCTAAGTGAAATAAGTCACACAGAAAAAGACACTTATCATAAGCTATCACTTATAGAGGAAATGTAAAAACCGCTACACTTGAACTGAATTACAGAACAGAACATAGTCACACGTTTAGAAAACACACTATGGCTGCTTAACGGGAAAGGTGAGGTGGGGTGATGCATAAAACAAGGGTTTCAAATTGGCTCAGATACCGTTCCATACACCCAATATGTAATAGAAAAGACCGACTCCTTGCTCAGTGAACTGGACTCAACACCCCCTATTCACCACACAAGAATATATCTGACTACTAAGAATCTTAAAACCTATGTATTGATATCTCTCTGGAAGTGAGTCAAGTGGGTGTAAAGCCGCATAAACACAGCCGTGAAAAGCAGCTAAACCCCATTATAAAAATAAATTACTTTTAAAAACCCGTAAAACAAAGACAGTGAAAGAGAGAGAAATTCTTACAAAATTCGTTCAGGGGCTGTGATGCAACCTGGATTGACCATATCTAGACGCACAGCTGGATGAGACATAAGGGTGGACACACTTGGGGCTGAGAGGTTGGGTGAGGTTGGGTGAGCAAACACAGACCCTTTAAAGTAATACTGCCTGGTACACTTCCCATGGGTCCCAAATCTCCAGGTTGAAGGGCATATTCCTATATCGAAAACATGCATGAGAAACCCAGAAGGTGGTACACTGTGTGATTTTGAAAGGTTTCTAAAACGCACCTCATTTCTCATTTCCTTGTGTTCGGGTTCGCCATTCCAGCTACTTTACTAGAAATCTCAGTACTTGGAGAATCAGCACCTTTAACCTCCTGTTCCGTACAGGTTGCAATTTGTCCTGAGGATGAAAGGGAAGAGGGGCAACCAATGAGAGACTAGATCTAGGTGTTGGGACAGGCACAGGTCACTCTATTTTCCCATCAGGAAGAAGAATTAACCACAGGCTCAGCCTGCCCCCCGGAACCTGAATAGGGTCTGAGGCAATCCCGTGCTTTTGCGGACAGCTCCCAAAAAAGACAGTTGAAAAATGGAACTCAGGGGCACTGCCATTCTCAAACCCGCAGAGTTATAAATGGTAACTCTCTTCCACAAATATATTGAGGGAAGGCAACGAAGAGGATTTGAAAGCAAGGCAGAATTGCAGGAAACATGTTTCAGGAGGTAGATTCGAATCGCCTTAAAACATATGTAAAGTGGTAAAACTTCGACAATGATGCCCTTGGCCAAAAAGGCCGTATGCGTTTTTTCCTGAATATATTCAGGAAAAAACGCAAACGCCCTTTTTGGCCAACCAAGAAACCTGGAAAGGCAAATCAGCGCTACAAAGAAGTCTCGCTTCCCATCGGTCAAAAGGGCCGTGCTGCAAAAAGTGTCAAAACCAGAAATGCAGGACAGGCCATGGAGAAATGGCAGCCTTGCTACGCTGATGGGTGGGATGTAAATTGCCAACAGCCACTCTGGAGAAGTGTACTGTGTGTCCTGAAACATCGAAAAAACACAGCTTAGGGAGCATAGGGCACGTCCACTCATGGGAGTATAAATTGGGAAAACTAAAAATCAGCAAGACACAGGCACCCCAAAGTTTAGGGCTGCTCTGTTGACAAGAACCTCCACTTCATGACACCTTAAATATCCCAGGAAAGAGAAAAATGGATAAAGAAGTTGTGGTCCTTATGTACAATGGAATATCACTCAGACATGAAATCAATGTCATAAGGCTAGGAGAAGCAAGATGATTGGATTTAGGTACGACGATTCTAAGTGAAATAAGTCACACAGAAAAAGACACTTATCATAAGCTATCACTTATAGAGGGAATGTAAAAACCGCTACACTTGAACTGAATTACAAAACAGAACAGAGTCACACGTTTAGAAAACACACTATGGCTGCTTAACGGGAAAGGTGAGGTGAGATGATGCATAAAACAAGGGTTTCAAATTCGCTCAGATACCGTTCCATACACCCAATATGTAATAGACAAGACCTACTCCTTGCTCAGTGAACTGGACTCAACACCCCCTATTCACCACACAAGAATATATCTGACTAGTAAGAATCTTAAAACCTATGTATTGATATCTCTCTGGAAGTGAGTCAAGTGGGTGTAAAGCCGCATAAACACAGCCGTGAAAAGCAGCTAAACCCCATTATAAAAATAAATTACTTTTAAAAACCCGTAAAACAAAGACAGTGAAAGAGAGAGAAATTCTTACAAAATTCGTTCAGGGGGTGTGATGCAACCTGGATTGACCATATCTAGACCCACAGCTGGATGAGACATAAGGGTGGACACACTTGGGGCTGAGAGGTTGGGTGAGGTTGGGTGAGCAAACACAGACCCTTTAAAGTAACACTGCCTGGTACCCATCCCATGGGTCCGAAATCTCCAGGTTCAAGGGCATATTCATACATCGAAAACATGCATGAGAAACCCAGAAGATGGTACACAGTGTGATTTTGAAAGGTTTCTAAAATGCACCTCATTTCTCATTTCCTTGTGTTCGGGTTCGCCATTCCAGCTACTTTACTAGAAATCTCCCTACTTGGAGAATCAGCACCTTTAACCTCCTGTTCCGTACAGTTTGCAATTTGTCCTGAGGATGAAAGGGAAGAGGGGCAACCAATGAGAGACTAGATCTAGGTGTTGGGACAGGCACAGGTCACTCTATTTTCCCATCAGGAAGAAGAATTAACCACAGGCTCAGCCTGCCCCCCGGAACCTGAATAGGGCCTGAGGCAATCCCGTGCTTTTGCGGCCAGCTCCCAAAAAAGACAGTTGAAAAATGGAGCTCAGGGGCACTGCCATTCACAAACCCGCAGAGTTATAAATGATAACTCTCTTCCACAAATATATTGAGGGAAGGCAATGAAGAGGATTTGAAAGCAAGGCAGAATTGCAGGAAACATATTTCAGGAGGTAGATTCGAATCG
Organism: Eschrichtius robustus; assembly: GCF_028021215.1. NCBI lineage: Eukaryota > Metazoa > Chordata > Mammalia > Artiodactyla > Eschrichtiidae > Eschrichtius > Eschrichtius robustus. Next base: position 142,896 of record NW_027175470.1, on the reverse strand, counting down.
CCTTTAAAGCATATGTAAAGTGGCAAAACGTCGACAATGATGCCCTTGGCCAAAAAGGGCGTATGCGTTTTTTCCTGAATATATTCAGGAAAAAACGCATATGCCCTTTTTGGCCAACCAAGCAACCTGGAAAGGCAAATCACCGCTACAAAGAAGTCTCGCTTCCCATCGGTCAAAAGGGCCATGCTGCAAAAATGTCAAAACCGGAAATGCAGGACAGGCCATGGAGAAATGTCAGCCTTGCTACGCTGATAGGCGGGATGTAAATTGCCAACAGCCACTCTGGAGAAGTGTACGGTGTGTCCTGAAACATCGAAAAAACACAGCTTAGGGAGCATAGGGCACGTCCACTCATGGGCGTATAAATTGGGAAAACTAAAAATCAGCAAGACACAGGCACCCCAAAGTTTAGGGCAGCTCTGTTGACAAGAACCTCCACTTCATGACACCGTAAATATCCCAGGAAAGAGAAAAATGGATAAAGAAGTTGTGGTCCTTATGTACAATGGAATATCACTCAGACATGAAATCAATGTCATAAGGCTAGTAGAAGCAAGATGAGTGGATTTAGGTACGACGATTCTAAGTGAAATAAGTCACACAGAAAAAGACACTTATCATAAGCTATCACTTATAGAGGGAATGTAAAAACCGCTACACTTGAACTGAATTACAAAACAGAACAGAGTCACACGTTTAGAAAACACACTATGGCTGCTTAACGGGAAAGGTGAGGTGAGGTGATGCATAAAACAAGGGTTTCAAATTCGCTCAGATACCGTTCCATACACCCAATATGTAATAGACAAGACCTACTCCTTGCTCAGTGAACTGGACTCAACACCCCCTATTCACCGCACAAGAATATATGTGACTAGTAAGAATCTTAAAACCTATGTATTGATATCTGTCTGGAAGTGAGTCAAGTGGGTGTAAAGCCGCATAAACACAGCCGTTAAAAGCAGATAAACCCCATTATAAAAATAAATTACTTTTAAAAACCCGTAAAACAAAGACAGTGAAACAGAGAGAAATTCTTCCAAAATTCGGTCTGGGGCTGGGATGCAACCTGGATTGACCATATCTAGACATACAGCTGGATGAGACATAAGGGTGGACACTCTTGGGGCTGAGAGGTTGGGTGAGGTTGGGTGAGCAAACGCAGAACCTTTAAAGTAATACTGCGTGGTACGCATCCCATGGGTCCCAAATCTCCTGGTTCAAGGGCATCTTCCTACATCGAAAACATACATGAGTAACCCAGAAGATGGTACACCGTGTGATTTTGAAAGGTTTCTAAAACGCACCTCATTTCTCATCTCCTTGTGCTCGGGTTCGCCATTCCAGGTACTTTACTAGCAATCTCCCTACTTGGAGAATCAGCACCTTTAACCTCCTGTTCCCTACAGGTTGCAATTTGTCCTGAGGATGAACGGGAAGAGGGCCAACCAATGAGAGACTAGATCTAGGTGTTGGGACAGGCACAGGTCACTCTATTTTCCCATCAGGAAGAAGAATTAACCACAGGCTCAGCCTGCCGCCCAGAAGCAGAATAGGGCCTGAGGCAATCCCACGCTCTTACGGCCAGCTCCCAAAAAAGCGAGTTGAAAAATGGAGCCCAGGGACACTGCCATTCACAAACCCGCAGAGTTATAAATGATAACTCTCGTCCACATATATATTGAGGGAAGGCAACGAAGAGGATTTGAAAGCAAGGCAGAATTGCAGGAAACAGGTTTCGGGAGGTAGATTCGAATCGCCTTTAAAGCACATGAAAAGTCGCAAAACGTCGACAATGATGCCCTTGGCCAAAAAGGGCGTATGCGTTTTTTCCTGAATATATTCAGGAAAAAACGCATACGCCCTTTTTGGCCAACCAAGCAACCTGGAAAGGCAAATCAGCGCTACAAAGAAGTCTCGCTTCCCATCGGTCAAAAGGGCCATGCTGCAAAAAGTGTCAAAACCAGAAATGCAGGACAGGCCATGGAGAAATGGCAGCCTTGCTACGCTGATGGGTGGGATGTAAATTGCCAACAGCCACTCTGGAGAAGTGTACTGTGTGTCCTGAAACATCGAAAAAACACAGCTTAGGGAGCATAGGGCATGTCCACTCATGGGCGTATAAATTGGGAAAACTAAAAATCAGCAAGACACAGGCACCCCAAGTTTAGGGCTGCTCTGTTGACAAGAACCTCCACTTCATGACACCTTAAATATCCCAGGAAAGAGAAAAATGGATAAAGAAGTTGTGGTCCTTATGTACAATGGAATATCACTCAGACATGAAATCAATGTCATAAGGCTAGGAGAAGCAAGATGATTGGATTTAGGTACGACGATTCTAAGTGAAATAAGTCACACAGAAAAAGACACTTATCATAAGCTATCACTTATAGAGGGAATGTAAAAACTGCTACACTTGAACTGAATTACAAAACAGAACAGAGTCACACGTTTAGAAAACACACTATGGCTGCTTAACGGGAAAGGTGAGGTGAGGTGATGCATAAAACAAGGGTTTCAAATTCGCTCAGATACCGTTCCATACACCCAATATGTAATAGACAAGACCTACTCCTTGCTCAGTGAACTGGACTCAACACCCCCTATTCACCGCACAAGAATATATGTGACTAGTAAGAATCTTAAAACCTATGTATTGATATCTGTCTGGAAGTGAGTCATGTGGGTGGAAAGCCGCATAAACACAGCCGTTAAAAGCAGATAAACCCCATTATAAAAATAAATTACTTTTAAAAACCCGTAAAACAAAGACAGTGAAACAGAGAGAAATTCTTCCAAAATTCGGTCTGGGGCTGGGATGCAACCTGGATTGACCATATCTAGACATACAGCTGGATGAGACATAAGGGTGGACACTCTTGGGGCTGAGAGGTTGGGTGAGGTTGGGTGAGCAAACGCAGAACCTTTAAAGTAATACTGCGCGGTACGCATCCCATGGGTCCCAAATCTCCAGGTTCAAGGGCATCTTCCTACATCGAAAACATACATGAGTAACCCAGAAGATGGTACACCGTGTGATTTTGAAAGGTTTCTAAAACGCACCTCATTTCTCATCTCCTTGTGCTCGGGTTCGCCATTCCAGGTACTTTACTAGCAATCTCCCTACTTGGAGAATCAGCACCTTTAACCTCCTGTTCCCTACAGGTTGCAATTTGTCCTGAGGATGAACGGGAAGAGGGCCAACCAATGAGAGACTAGATCTAGGTGTTGGGACAGGCACAGGACACTCTATTTTCCCATCAGGAAGAAGAATTAACCACAGGCTCAGGCTGCCGCCCAGAAGCAGAATAGGGCCTGAGGCAATCCCACGCTCTTAGGGCCAGCTCCCAAAAAAGCGAGTTGAAAAATGGAGCCCAGGGACACTGCCATTCACAAACCCGCAGAGTTATAAATGATAACTCTCGTCCACAAATATATTGAGGGAAGGCAACGAAGAGGATTTGAAAGCAAGGCAGAATTGCAGGAAACAGGTTTCGGGAGGTAGATTCGAATCGCCTTTAAAGCACATGAAAAGTCGCAAAATGTCGACAATGATGCCCTTGGCCAAAAAGGGCGTATGCGTTTTTTCCTGAATATATTCAGGAAAAAACGCATACGCCCTTTTTGGCCAACCAAGCAACCTGGAAAGGCAAATCAGCGCTACAAAGTAGTCTCGCTTCCCATCGGTCAAAAGGGCCATGCTGCAAAAAGTGTCAAAACCAGAAATGCAGGACAGGCCATGGAGAAATGGCAGCCTTGCTACGCTGATGGGCGGGATGTAAATTGCCAACAGCCACTCTGGAGAAGAGTACGGTGTGTCCTGAAACATCGAGAAAACACAGCTTAGGGAGCATAGGGCACGTCCACTCATGGGCGTATAAATTGGGAAAACTAAAAATCAGCAAGACACAGGCACCCCAAAGTTTAGGGCTGCTCTGTTGACAAGAACCTCCACTTCATGACACCTTAAATATCCCAGGAAAGAGAAAAATGGATAAAGAAGTTGTGGTCCTTATGTACAATGGAATATCACTCAGACATGAAATCAATGTCATAAGGATAGAAAAAGCAAGATGAGTGGACTTAGGTACGATGATTCTAAGTGAAATAAGTCACACAGAAAAAGACACTTATCATAAGCTATCACTTATAGAGGGAATGTAAAAACCGCTACACTTGAACTGAATTACAAAACAGAACAGAGTCACACGTTTAGAAAACACAATATGGCTGCTTAAAGGGAAAGGTGAGGTGGGGTGATGCATAAATCAAGGGTTTCAAATTGGCTCAGATACCGTTCCATACACCCAATATGTAATAGATAAGACCTACTCCTTGCTCATTGAACTGGACTCAACACCCCCTATTCACCGCACAAGAATATATGTGACTAGTAAGAATCTTAAAACCTATGTATTGATATCTGTCTGGAAGAGAGTCAAGTGGGTGTAAAGCCGCATAAACACAGCCGTGAAAAGCAGCTAAACCCCATTATAAAAATAAATTAGTTTTAAAAACCCGTAAAACAAAGACAGTGAAAGAGAGAGAAATTCTTACAAAATTCGTTCAGGGGCTGTGATGCAACCTGGATTGACCATATCTAGACGCACAGCTGGATGAGACATAAGGGTGGACACACTTGGGGCTGAGAGGTTGGGTGAGGTTGGGTGAGCAAACACAGACCCTTTAAAGTAATACTGCCTGGTACACTTCCCATGGGTCCCAAATCTCCAGGTTGAAGGGCATATTCCTATATCGAAAACATGCATGAGAAACCCAGAAGGTGGTACACTGTGTGATTTTGAAAGGTTTCTAAAACGCACCTCATTTCTCATTTCCTTGTGTTCGGGTTCGCCATTCCAGCTACTTTACTAGAAATCTCAGTACTTGGAGAATCAGCACCTTTAACCTCCTGTTCCGTACAGGTTGCAATTTGTCCTGAGGATGAAAGGGAAGAGGGGCAACCAATGAGAGACTAGTTCTAGGTGTTGGGACAGGCACAGGTCACTCTATTTTCTCATCAGGAAGAAGAAATAACCACAGGCTCAGCCTGCCACCCGGATCCAGAATAGGGCCTGAGGCAATCCCGCGCTTCTGCGGCCAGCTCCCAAAAAAGCCAGTTGAAAAATGGAGCACATGGGCACTGCAATTCACAACCCTGCAGAGTTATAAATGATAACTCTCTTCCACAAATATATTGAGGGAAGGCAACGAAGAGGATTTGAAAGCAAGGCAGAATTGCAGGAAACATGTTTCAGGAGGTAGATTCGAATCGCCTTAAAACATATGTAAAGTGGTAAAACTTCGACAATGATGCCCTTGGCCAAAAAGGGCGTATGCGTTTTTTCCTGAATATATTCAGGAAAAAACGCAAACGCCCTTTTTGGCCAACCAAGAAACCTGGAAAGGCAAATCAGCGCTACAAAGAAGTCTCGCTTCCCATCGGTCAAAAGGGCCGTGCTGCAAAAAGTGTCAAAACCAGAAATGCAGGACAGGCCATGGAGAAATGGCAGCCTTGCTACGCTGATGGGTGGGATGTAAATTGCCAACAGCCACTCTGGAGAAGTGTACTGTGTGTCCTGAAACATCGAAAAAACACAGCTTAGGGAGCATAGGGCACGTCCACTCATGGGCGTATAAATTGGGAAAACTAAAAATCAGCAAGACACAGGCACCCCAAAGTTTAGGGCTGCTCTGTTGACAAGAACCTCCACTTCATGACACCTTAAATATCCCAGGAAAGAGAAAAATGGATAAAGAAGTTGTGGTCTTATGTACAATGGAATATCACTCAGACATGAAATCAATGTCATAAGGCTAGGAGAAGCAAGATGATTGGATTTAGGTACGACGATTCTAAGTGAAATAAGTCACACAGAAAAAGACACTTATCATAAGCTATCACTTATAGAGGGAATGTAAAAACCGCTACACTTGAACTGAATTACAAAACAGAACAGAGTCACACGTTTAGAAAATACACTATGGCTGCTTAACGGGAAAGGTGAGGTGAGATGATGCATAAAACAAGGGTTTCAAATTCGATCAGATACCGTTCCATACACCCAATATGTAATAGACAAGACCTACTCCTTGCTCAGTGAACTGGACTCAACACTCCCTATTCACCGCACAAGAATATATGTGACTAGTAAGAATCTTAAAACCTATGTATTGATATCTGTCTGGAAGTGAGTCAAGTGGGTGTAAAGCCGCATAAACACAGCCGTTAAAAGCAGATAAACCCCATTATAAAAATAAATTACTTTTAAAAACCCGTAAAACAAAGACAGTGAAACAGAGAGAAATTCTTCCAAAATTCGGTCTGGGGCTGGGATGCAACCTGGATTGACCATATCTAGACATACAGCTGGATGAGACATAAGGGTGGACACTCTTGGGGCTGAGAGTTTGGGTGAGGTTGGGTGAGCAAACGCAGAACCTTTAAAGTAATACTGCGTGGTACGCATCCCATGGGTCCCAAATCTCCAGGTTCAAGGGCATCTTCCTACGTCGAAAACATACATGAGTAACCCAGAAGATGGTACACCGTGTGATTTTGAAAGGTTTCTAAAACGCACCTGATTTCTCATCTCCTTGTGCTCGGGTTCGCCATTCCAGGTACTTTACAAGCAATCTCCCTACTTGGAGAATCAGCACCTTTAACCTCCTGTTCCCTACAGGTTGCAATTTGTCCTGAGGATGAACGGGAAGAGGGCCAACCAATGAGAGACTAGATCTAGGTGTTGGGACAGGCACAGGTCACTCTATTTTCCCATCAGGAAGAAGAATTAACCACAGGTTCAGCCTGCCGCCCAGAAGCAGAATAGGGCCTGAGGCAATCCCACGCTCTTAAGGCCAGCTCCCAAAAAAGCGAGTTGAAAAATGGAGCCCAGGGACACTGCCATTCACAAACCCGCAGAGTTATAAATGATAACTCTCGTCCACAACTATATTGAGGGAAGGCAACGAAGAGGATTTGAAAGCAAGGCAGAATTGCAGGAAACAGGTTTCGGGAGGTAGATTCGAATCGCCTTTAAAGCACATGAAAAGTCGCAAAACGTCGACAATGATGCCCTTGGCCAAAAAGGGCGTATGCGTTTTTTCCTGAATATATTCAGGAAAAAACGCATACGCCCTTTTTGGCCAACCAAGCAACCTGGAAAGGCAAATCAGCGCTACAAAGAAGTCTCGCTTCCCATCGGTGAAAAGGGCCATGCTGCAAAAAGTGTCAAAACCAGAAATGCAGGACAGGCCATGGAGAAATGGCAACTTTGCTACGCTGATGGGCGGGATGTAAATTGCCAACAGCCACTCTGGAGAAGAGTACGGTGTGTCCTGAAACATCGAGAAAACACAGCTTAGGGAGCATAGGGCACGTCCACTCATGGGCGTATAAATTGGGAAAACTAAAAATCAGCAAGACACAGGCACCCCAAAGTTTAGGGCTGCTCTGTTGACAAGAACCTCCACTTCATGACACCTTAAATATCCCAGAAAAGAGAAAAATGGATAAAGAAGTTGTGGTCCTTATGTACAATGGAATATCACTCAGACATGAAATCAATGTCATAAGGATAGAAAATGCAAGATGAGTGGACTTAGGTACGATGATTCTACGTGAAATAAGTCACACAGAAAAAGACACTTATCATAAGCTATCACTTATAGAGGGAATGTAAAAACCGCTACACTTGAACTGAATTACAAAACAGAACAGAGTCACACGTTTAGAAAACACACTATGGCTGCTTAACGGGAAAGGTGAGGTGGGGTGATGCATAAAACAAGGGTTTCAAATTGGCTCAGATACCGTTCCATACACCCAATATGTAATAGAAAAGACCGACTCCTTGCTCAGTGAACTGGACTCAACACCCCCTATTCACCACACAAGAATATATCTGACTAGTAAGAATCTTAAAACCTATGTATTGATATCTCTCTGGAAGTGAGTCAAGTGGGTGTAAAGCCGCATAAACACAGCCGTGAAAAGCAGCTAAACCCCATTATAAAAATAAATTACTTTTAAAAACCCGTAAAACAAAGACAGTGAAAGAGAGAGAAATTCTTACAAAATTCGTTCAGGGGCTGTGATGCAACCTGGATTGACCATATCTAGACCCACAGCTGGATGAGACATAAGGGTGGACACACTTGGGGCTGAGAGGTTGGGTGAGGTTGGGTGAGCAAACACAGACCCTTTAAAGTAACACTGCCTGGTACCCATCCCATGGGTCCGAAATCTCCAGGTTCAAGGGCATATTCATACATCGAAAACATGCATGAGAAACCCAGAAGATGGTACACAGTGTGATTTTGAAAGGTTTCTAAAACGCACCTCATTTCTCATTTACTTGTGTTCGGGTTCGCCATTCCAGCTACTTTACTAGAAATCTCCCTACTTGGAGAATCAGCACCTTTAACCTCCTGTTCCGTACAGTTTGCAATTTGTCCTGAGGATGAAAGGGAAGAGGGCCAACCAATGAGAGACTAGATCTAGGTGTTGGGACAGGCACAGGTCACTCTATTTTCCCATCAGGAAGAAGAATTAACCACAGGCTCAGCCTGCCCCCCGGAACCTGAATAGGGCCTGAGGCAATCCCGTGCTTTTGCGGCCAGCTCCCAAAAAAGACAGTTGAAAAATGGAGCTCAGGGGCACTGCCATTCACAAACCCGCAGAGTTATAAATGATAACTCTCTTCCACAAATATATTGAGGGAAGGCAATGAAGAGGATTTGAAAGCAAGGCAGAATTGCAGGGAACATGTTTCAGGAGGTAGATTCGAATCGCCTTTAAAGCATATGTAAAGTGGCAAAACGTCGACAATGATGCCCTTAGCCAAAAAGGGCGTATGCGTTTTTTCCTGAATATATTCAGGAAAAAACGCATACGCCCTTTTTGGCCAACCAAGCAACCTGGAAAGGCAAATCAGTGCTACAAAGAAGTCTCGCTTCCCATCGGTCAAAAGGGCCATGCTGCAAAAATGTCAAAACCGGAAATGCAGGACAGGCCATGGAGAAATGTCAGCCTTGCTACGCTGATGGGCGGGATGTAAATTGCCAACAGCCACTCTGGAGAAGTGTACGTTGTGTCCTGAAACATCGAAAAAACACAGCTTAGGGAGCATAGGGCACGTCCACTCATGGGCGTATAAATTGGGAAAACTAAAAATCAGCAAGACACAGGCACCCCAAAGTTTAGGGCAGCTCTGTTGACAAGAACCTCCACTTCATGACACCATAAATATCCCAGGAAAGAGAAAAATGGATAAAGAAGTTGTGGTCCTTATGTACAATGGAATATCACTCAGACATGAAATCAATGTCATAAGGCTAGTAGAAGAAAGATGAGTGGATTTAGATACGATTCTAAGTGAAATAAGTCACACAGAAAAAGACACTTATCATAAGCTATCACTTATAGAGGGAATGTAAAAACCGCTACACTTGAACTGAATTACAAAACAGAACAGAGTCACACGTTTAGAAAACACACTATGGCTGCTTAACGGGAAAGGTGAGGTGAGGTGATGCATAAAACAAGGGTTTCAAATTCGCTCAGATACCGTTCCATACACCCAATATGTAATAGACAAGACCTACTCCTTGCTCAGTGAACTGGACTCCACACCCCCTATTCACCGCACAAGAATATATGTGACTAGTAAGAATCTTAAAACCTATGTATTGATATCTGTCTGGAAGTGAGTCAAGTGGGTGTAAAGCCGCATAAACACAGCCGTTAAAAGCAGATAAACCCCATTATAAAAATAAATTACTTTTAAAAACCCGTAAAACAAAGACAGTGAAACAGAGAGAAATTCTTCCAAAATTCGGTCTGGGGCTGGGATGCAACCTGGATTGACCATATCTAGACATACAGCTGGATGAGACATAAGGGTGGACACTCTTGGGGCTGAGAGGTTGGGTGATGTTGGGTGAGCAAACGCAGAACCTTTAAAGTAATACTGCGTGGTACGCATCCCATGGGTCCCAAATCTCCAGGTTCAAGGGCATCTTCCTACATCGAAAACATACATGAGTAACCCAGAAGATGGTACACCGTGTGATTTTGAAAGGTTTCTAAAACGCACCTCATTTCTCATCTCCTTGTGCTCGGGTTCTCCATTCCAGGTACTTTACTAGCAATCTCCCTACTTGGAGAATCAGCACCTTTAACCTCCTGTTCCCTACAGGTTGCAATTTGTCCTGAGGATGAACGGGAAGAGGGCCAACCAATGAGAGACTAGATCTAGGTGTTGGGACAGGCACAGGTCACTCTATTTTCCCATCTGGAAGAAGAATTAACCACAGGCTCAGCCTGCCGCCCAGAAGCAGAATAGGGCCTGAGGCAATCCCACGCTCTTAGGGCCAGCTCCCAAAAAAGCGAGTTGAAAAATGGAGCCCAGGGACACTGCCATTCACAAACCCGCAGAGTTATAAATGATAACTCTCGTCCACATATATATTGAGGGAAGGCTACGAAGAGGATTTGAAAGCAAGGCAGAATTGCAGGAAACAGATTTCAGGAGGTAGATTCGAATCGCCTTTAAAGCACATGAAAAGCGGAAAAACGTCGACAATGATGCCCTTGGCCAAAAAGGGCGTATGCGTTTTTTCCTGAATATATTCAGGAAAAAACGCATACGCCCTTTTTGGCCAACCAAGCAACCTGCAAAGGCAAATCAACGCTACAAAGAAGACTCGTTTCCCATCGGTCAAAAGGGCCATGCTGCAAAAAGTGTCAAAACCAGAAATGCAGGACAGGCCATGGAGAAATGGCAGCCTTGCTACGCTGATGGGCGGGATGTAAATTGCCAACAGCCCCTCTGGAGAAGAGTACGGTGTGTCCTGAAACATCGAGAAAACAGAGCTTAGGGAGCATAGGGCATGTGCACTCATGGGCGTATAAATTGGGAAAACTAAAAATCAGCAAGACACAGGCACCCCAAGTTTAGGGCTGCTCTGTTGACAAGAACCTCCACTTCATGACACCGTAAATATCCCAGGAAAGAGAAAAATGGATAAAGAAGTTGTGGTCCTTATGTACAATGGAATATCACTCAGACATGAAATCAATGTCATAAGGCTAGGAGAAGCAAGATGATTGGATTTAGGTACGACGATTCTAAGTGAAATAAGTCACACAGAAAAAGACACTTATCATAAGCTATCACTTATAGAGGGAATGTAAAAACCGCTACACTTGAACTGAATTACAAAACAGAACAGAGTCACACGTTTAGAAAACACACTATGGCTGCTTAACGGGAAAGGTGAGGTGAGATGATGCATAAAACAAGGGTTTCAAATTCGCTCAGATACCGTTCCATACACCCAATATGTAATAGACAAGACCTACTCCTTGCTCAGTGAACTGGACTCAACACCCCCTATTCACCACACAAGAATATATCTGACTAGTAAGAATCTTAAAACCTATGTATTGATATCTCTCTGGAAGTGAGTCAAGTGGGTGTAAAGCCGCATAAACACAGCCGTGAAAAGCAGCTAAACCCCATTATAAAAATAAATTACTTTTAAAAACCCGTAAAACAAAGACAGTGAAAGAGAGAGAAATTCTTACAAAATTCGTTCAGGGGGTGTGATGCAACCTGGATTGACCATATCTAGACCCACAGCTGGATGAGACATAAGGGTGGACACACTTGGGGCTGAGAGGTTGGGTGAGGTTGGGTGAGCAAACACAGACCCTTTAAAGTAACACTGCCTGGTACCCATCCCATGGGTCCGAAATCTCCAGGTTCAAGGGCATATTCATACATCGAAAACATGCATGAGAAACCCAGAAGATGGTACACAGTGTGATTTTGAAAGGTTTCTAAAATGCACCTCATTTCTCATTTCCTTGTGTTCGGGTTCGCCATTCCAGCTACTTTACTAGAAATCTCCCTACTTGGAGAATCAGCACCTTTAACCTCCTGTTCCGTACAGTTTGCAATTTGTCCTGAGGATGAAAGGGAAGAGGGGCAACCAATGAGAGACTAGATCTAGGTGTTGGGACAGGCACAGGTCACTCTATTTTCCCATCAGGAAGAAGAATTAACCACAGGCTCAGCCTGCCCCCCGGAACCTGAATAGGGCCTGAGGCAATCCCGTGCTTTTGCGGCCAGCTCCCAAAAAAGACAGTTGAAAAATGGAGCTCAGGGGCACTGCCATTCACAAACCCGCAGAGTTATAAATGATAACTCTCTTCCACAAATATATTGAGGGAAGGCAATGAAGAGGATTTGAAAGCAAGGCAGAATTGCAGGAAACATATTTCAGGAGGTAGATTCGAATCGCCTTTAAAGCATATGTAAAGTGGCAAAACGTCGACAATGATGCCCTTGGCCAAAAAGGGCGTATGCGTTTTTTCCTGAATATATTCAGGAAAAAACGCATATGCCCTTTTTGGCCAACCAAGCAACCTGGAAAGGCAAATCACCGCTACAAAGAAGTCTCGCTTCCCATCGGTCAAAAGGGCCATGCTGCAAAAATGTCAAAACCGGAAATGCAGGACAGGCCATGGAGAAATGTCAGCCTTGCTACGCTGATAGGCGGGATGTAAATTGCCAACAGCCACTCTGGAGAAGTGTACGGTGTGTCCTGAAACATCGAAAAAACACAGCTTAGGGAGCATAGGGCACGTCCACTCATGGGCGTATAAATTGGGAAAACTAAAAATCAGCAAGACACAGGCACCCCAAAGTTTAGGGCAGCTCTGTTGACAAGAACCTCCACTTCATGACACCGTAAATATCCCAGGAAAGAGAAAAATGGATAAAGAAGTTGTGGTCCTTATGTACAATGGAATATCACTCAGACATGAAATCAATGTCATAAGGCTAGTAGAAGCAAGATGAGTGGATTTAGGTACGACGATTCTAAGTGAAATAAGTCACACAGAAAAAGACACTTATCATAAGCTATCACTTATAGAGGGAATGTAAAAACCGCTACACTTGAACTGAATTACAAAACAGAACAGAGTCACACGTTTAGAAAACACACTATGGCTGCTTAACGGGAAAGGTGAGGTGAGGTGATGCATAAAACAAGGGTTTCAAATTCGCTCAGATACCGTTCCATACACCCAATATGTAATAGACAAGACCTACTCCTTGCTCAGTGAACTGGACTCAACACCCCCTATTCACCGCACAAGAATATATGTGACTAGTAAGAATCTTAAAACCTATGTATTGATATCTGTCTGGAAGTGAGTCAAGTGGGTGTAAAGCCGCATAAACACAGCCGTTAAAAGCAGATAAACCCCATTATAAAAATAAATTACTTTTAAAAACCCGTAAAACAAAGACAGTGAAACAGAGAGAAATTCTTCCAAAATTCGGTCTGGGGCTGGGATGCAACCTGGATTGACCATATCTAGACATACAGCTGGATGAGACATAAGGGTGGACACTCTTGGGGCTGAGAGGTTGGGTGAGGTTGGGTGAGCAAACGCAGAACCTTTAAAGTAATACTGCGTGGTACGCATCCCATGGGTCCCAAATCTCCTGGTTCAAGGGCATCTTCCTACATCGAAAACATACATGAGTAACCCAGAAGATGGTACACCGTGTGATTTTGAAAGGTTTCTAAAACGCACCTCATTTCTCATCTCCTTGTGCTCGGGTTCGCCATTCCAGGTACTTTACTAGCAATCTCCCTACTTGGAGAATCAGCACCTTTAACCTCCTGTTCCCTACAGGTTGCAATTTGTCCTGAGGATGAACGGGAAGAGGGCCAACCAATGAGAGACTAGATCTAGGTGTTGGGACAGGCACAGGTCACTCTATTTTCCCATCAGGAAGAAGAATTAACCACAGGCTCAGCCTGCCGCCCAGAAGCAGAATAGGGCCTGAGGCAATCCCACGCTCTTACGGCCAGCTCCCAAAAAAGCGAGTTGAAAAATGGAGCCCAGGGACACTGCCATTCACAAACCCGCAGAGTTATAAATGATAACTCTCGTCCACATATATATTGAGGGAAGGCAACGAAGAGGATTTGAAAGCAAGGCAGAATTGCAGGAAACAGGTTTCGGGAGGTAGATTCGAATCGCCTTTAAAGCACATGAAAAGTCGCAAAACGTCGACAATGATGCCCTTGGCCAAAAAGGGCGTATGCGTTTTTTCCTGAATATATTCAGGAAAAAACGCATACGCCCTTTTTGGCCAACCAAGCAACCTGGAAAGGCAAATCAGCGCTACAAAGAAGTCTCGCTTCCCATCGGTCAAAAGGGCCATGCTGCAAAAAGTGTCAAAACCAGAAATGCAGGACAGGCCATGGAGAAATGGCAGCCTTGCTACGCTGATGGGTGGGATGTAAATTGCCAACAGCCACTCTGGAGAAGTGTACTGTGTGTCCTGAAACATCGAAAAAACACAGCTTAGGGAGCATAGGGCATGTCCACTCATGGGCGTATAAATTGGGAAAACTAAAAATCAGCAAGACACAGGCACCCCAAGTTTAGGGCTGCTCTGTTGACAAGAACCTCCACTTCATGACACCTTAAATATCCCAGGAAAGAGAAAAATGGATAAAGAAGTTGTGGTCCTTATGTACAATGGAATATCACTCAGACATGAAATCAATGTCATAAGGCTAGGAGAAGCAAGATGATTGGATTTAGGTACGACGATTCTAAGTGAAATAAGTCACACAGAAAAAGACACTTATCATAAGCTATCACTTATAGAGGGAATGTAAAAACTGCTACACTTGAACTGAATTACAAAACAGAACAGAGTCACACGTTTAGAAAACACACTATGGCTGCTTAACGGGAAAGGTGAGGTGAGGTGATGCATAAAACAAGGGTTTCAAATTCGCTCAGATACCGTTCCATACACCCAATATGTAATAGACAAGACCTACTCCTTGCTCAGTGAACTGGACTCAACACCCCCTATTCACCGCACAAGAATATATGTGACTAGTAAGAATCTTAAAACCTATGTATTGATATCTGTCTGGAAGTGAGTCATGTGGGTGGAAAGCCGCATAAACACAGCCGTTAAAAGCAGATAAACCCCATTATAAAAATAAATTACTTTTAAAAACCCGTAAAACAAAGACAGTGAAACAGAGAGAAATTCTTCCAAAATTCGGTCTGGGGCTGGGATGCAACCTGGATTGACCATATCTAGACATACAGCTGGATGAGACATAAGGGTGGACACTCTTGGGGCTGAGAGGTTGGGTGAGGTTGGGTGAGCAAACGCAGAACCTTTAAAGTAATACTGCGCGGTACGCATCCCATGGGTCCCAAATCTCCAGGTTCAAGGGCATCTTCCTACATCGAAAACATACATGAGTAACCCAGAAGATGGTACACCGTGTGATTTTGAAAGGTTTCTAAAACGCACCTCATTTCTCATCTCCTTGTGCTCGGGTTCGCCATTCCAGGTACTTTACTAGCAATCTCCCTACTTGGAGAATCAGCACCTTTAACCTCCTGTTCCCTACAGGTTGCAATTTGTCCTGAGGATGAACGGGAAGAGGGCCAACCAATGAGAGACTAGATCTAGGTGTTGGGACAGGCACAGGACACTCTATTTTCCCATCAGGAAGAAGAATTAACCACAGGCTCAGGCTGCCGCCCAGAAGCAGAATAGGGCCTGAGGCAATCCCACGCTCTTAGGGCCAGCTCCCAAAAAAGCGAGTTGAAAAATGGAGCCCAGGGACACTGCCATTCACAAACCCGCAGAGTTATAAATGATAACTCTCGTCCACAAATATATTGAGGGAAGGCAACGAAGAGGATTTGAAAGCAAGGCAGAATTGCAGGAAACAGGTTTCGGGAGGTAGATTCGAATCGCCTTTAAAGCACATGAAAAGTCGCAAAATGTCGACAATGATGCCCTTGGCCAAAAAGGGCGTATGCGTTTTTTCCTGAATATATTCAGGAAAAAACGCATACGCCCTTTTTGGCCAACCAAGCAACCTGGAAAGGCAAATCAGCGCTACAAAGTAGTCTCGCTTCCCATCGGTCAAAAGGGCCATGCTGCAAAAAGTGTCAAAACCAGAAATGCAGGACAGGCCATGGAGAAATGGCAGCCTTGCTACGCTGATGGGCGGGATGTAAATTGCCAACAGCCACTCTGGAGAAGAGTACGGTGTGTCCTGAAACATCGAGAAAACACAGCTTAGGGAGCATAGGGCACGTCCACTCATGGGCGTATAAATTGGGAAAACTAAAAATCAGCAAGACACAGGCACCCCAAAGTTTAGGGCTGCTCTGTTGACAAGAACCTCCACTTCATGACACCTTAAATATCCCAGGAAAGAGAAAAATGGATAAAGAAGTTGTGGTCCTTATGTACAATGGAATATCACTCAGACATGAAATCAATGTCATAAGGATAGAAAAAGCAAGATGAGTGGACTTAGGTACGATGATTCTAAGTGAAATAAGTCACACAGAAAAAGACACTTATCATAAGCTATCACTTATAGAGGGAATGTAAAAACCGCTACACTTGAACTGAATTACAAAACAGAACAGAGTCACACGTTTAGAAAACACAATATGGCTGCTTAACGGGAAAGGTGAGGTGGGGTGATGCATAAATCAAGGGTTTCAAATTGGCTCAGATACCGTTCCATACACCCAATATGTAATAGATAAGACCTACTCCTTGCTCATTGAACTGGACTCAACACCCCCTATTCACCGCACAAGAATATATGTGACTAGTAAGAATCTTAAAACCTATGTATTGATATCTGTCTGGAAGAGAGTCAAGTGGGTGTAAAGCCGCATAAACACAGCCGTGAAAAGCAGCTAAACCCCATTATAAAAATAAATTAGTTTTAAAAACCCGTAAAACAAAGACAGTGAAAGAGAGAGAAATTCTTACAAAATTCGTTCAGGGGCTGTGATGCAACCTGGATTGACCATATCTAGACGCACAGCTGGATGAGACATAAGGGTGGACACACTTGGGGCTGAGAGGTTGGGTGAGGTTGGGTGAGCAAACACAGACCCTTTAAAGTAATACTGCCTGGTACACTTCCCATGGGTCCCAAATCTCCAGTTTGAAGGGCATATTCCTATATCGAAAACATGCATGAGAAACCCAGAAGGTGGTACACTGTGTGATTTTGAAAGGTTTCTAAAACGCACCTCATTTCTCATTTCCTTGTGTTCGGGTTCGCCATTCCAGCTACTTTACTAGAAATCTCAGTACTTGGAGAATCAGCACCTTTAACCTCCTGTTCCGTACAGGTTGCAATTTGTCCTGAGGATGAAAGGGAAGAGGGGCAACCAATGAGAGACTAGTTCTAGGTGTTGGGACAGGCACAGGTCACTCTATTTTCTCATCAGGAAGAAGAAATAACCACAGGCTCAGCCTGCCACCCGGATCCAGAATAGGGCCTGAGGCAATCCCGCGCTTCTGCGGCCAGCTCCCAAAAAAGCCAGTTGAAAAATGGAGCACATGGGCACTGCAATTCACAACCCTGCAGAGTTATAAATGATAACTCTCTTCCACAAATATATTGAGGGAAGGCAACGAAGAGGATTTGAAAGCAAGGCAGAATTGCAGGAAACATGTTTCAGGAGGTAGATTCGAATCGCCTTAAAACATATGTAAAGTGGTAAAACTTCGACAATGATGCCCTTGGCCAAAAAGGGCGTATGCGTTTTTTCCTGAATATATTCAGGAAAAAACGCAAACGCCCTTTTTGGCCAACCAAGAAACCTGGAAAGGCAAATCAGCGCTACAAAGAAGTCTCGCTTCCCATCGGTCAAAAGGGCCGTGCTGCAAAAAGTGTCAAAACCAGAAATGCAGGACAGGCCATGGAGAAATGGCAGCCTTGCTACGCTGATGGGTGGGATGTAAATTGCCAACAGCCACTCTGGAGAAGTGTACTGTGTGTCCTGAAACATCGAAAAAACACAGCTTAGGGAGCATAGGGCACGTCCACTCATGGGCGTATAAATTGGGAAAACTAAAAATCAGCAAGACACAGGCACCCCAAAGTTTAGGGCTGCTCTGTTGACAAGAACCTCCACTTCATGAC
Source organism: Eschrichtius robustus (assembly GCF_028021215.1). Lineage (NCBI taxonomy): Eukaryota > Metazoa > Chordata > Mammalia > Artiodactyla > Eschrichtiidae > Eschrichtius > Eschrichtius robustus. Next base: position 124,860 of record NW_027175470.1, on the reverse strand, counting down.
ACCTTAAATATCCCAGGAAAGAGAAAAATGGATAAAGAAGTTGTGGTCTTATGTACAATGGAATATCACTCAGACATGAAATCAATGTCATAAGGCTAGGAGAAGCAAGATGATTGGATTTAGGTACGACGATTCTAAGTGAAATAAGTCACACAGAAAAAGACACTTATCATAAGCTATCACTTATAGAGGGAATGTAAAAACCGCTACACTTGAACTGAATTACAAAACAGAACAGAGTCACACGTTTAGAAAATACACTATGGCTGCTTAACGGGAAAGGTGAGGTGAGATGATGCATAAAACAAGGGTTTCAAATTCGATCAGATACCGTTCCATACACCCAATATGTAATAGACAAGACCTACTCCTTGCTCAGTGAACTGGACTCAACACTCCCTATTCACCGCACAAGAATATATGTGACTAGTAAGAATCTTAAAACCTATGTATTGATATCTGTCTGGAAGTGAGTCAAGTGGGTGTAAAGCCGCATAAACACAGCCGTTAAAAGCAGATAAACCCCATTATAAAAATAAATTACTTTTAAAAACCCGTAAAACAAAGACAGTGAAACAGAGAGAAATTCTTCCAAAATTCGGTCTGGGGCTGGGATGCAACCTGGATTGACCATATCTAGACATACAGCTGGATGAGACATAAGGGTGGACACTCTTGGGGCTGAGAGTTTGGGTGAGGTTGGGTGAGCAAACGCAGAACCTTTAAAGTAATACTGCGTGGTACGCATCCCATGGGTCCCAAATCTCCAGGTTCAAGGGCATCTTCCTACGTCGAAAACATACATGAGTAACCCAGAAGATGGTACACCGTGTGATTTTGAAAGGTTTCTAAAACGCACCTGATTTCTCATCTCCTTGTGCTCGGGTTCGCCATTCCAGGTACTTTACAAGCAATCTCCCTACTTGGAGAATCAGCACCTTTAACCTCCTGTTCCCTACAGGTTGCAATTTGTCCTGAGGATGAACGGGAAGAGGGCCAACCAATGAGAGACTAGATCTAGGTGTTGGGACAGGCACAGGTCACTCTATTTTCCCATCAGGAAGAAGAATTAACCACAGGTTCAGCCTGCCGCCCAGAAGCAGAATAGGGCCTGAGGCAATCCCACGCTCTTAAGGCCAGCTCCCAAAAAAGCGAGTTGAAAAATGGAGCCCAGGGACACTGCCATTCACAAACCCGCAGAGTTATAAATGATAACTCTCGTCCACAACTATATTGAGGGAAGGCAACGAAGAGGATTTGAAAGCAAGGCAGAATTGCAGGAAACAGGTTTCGGGAGGTAGATTCGAATCGCCTTTAAAGCACATGAAAAGTCGCAAAACGTCGACAATGATGCCCTTGGCCAAAAAGGGCGTATGCGTTTTTTCCTGAATATATTCAGGAAAAAACGCATACGCCCTTTTTGGCCAACCAAGCAACCTGGAAAGGCAAATCAGCGCTACAAAGAAGTCTCGCTTCCCATCGGTGAAAAGGGCCATGCTGCAAAAAGTGTCAAAACCAGAAATGCAGGACAGGCCATGGAGAAATGGCAACTTTGCTACGCTGATGGGCGGGATGTAAATTGCCAACAGCCACTCTGGAGAAGAGTACGGTGTGTCCTGAAACATCGAGAAAACACAGCTTAGGGAGCATAGGGCACGTCCACTCATGGGCGTATAAATTGGGAAAACTAAAAATCAGCAAGACACAGGCACCCCAAAGTTTAGGGCTGCTCTGTTGACAAGAACCTCCACTTCATGACACCTTAAATATCCCAGAAAAGAGAAAAATGGATAAAGAAGTTGTGGTCCTTATGTACAATGGAATATCACTCAGACATGAAATCAATGTCATAAGGATAGAAAATGCAAGATGAGTGGACTTAGGTACGATGATTCTAAGTGAAATAAGTCACACAGAAAAAGACACTTATCATAAGCTATCACTTATAGAGGGAATGTAAAAACCGCTACACTTGAACTGAATTACAAAACAGAACAGAGTCACACGTTTAGAAAACACACTATGGCTGCTTAACGGGAAAGGTGAGGTGGGGTGATGCATAAAACAAGGGTTTCAAATTGGCTCAGATACCGTTCCATACACCCAATATGTAATAGAAAAGACCGACTCCTTGCTCAGTGAACTGGACTCAACACCCCCTATTCACCACACAAGAATATATCTGACTAGTAAGAATCTTAAAACCTATGTATTGATATCTCTCTGGAAGTGAGTCAAGTGGGTGTAAAGCCGCATAAACACAGCCGTGAAAAGCAGCTAAACCCCATTATAAAAATAAATTACTTTTAAAAACCCGTAAAACAAAGACAGTGAAAGAGAGAGAAATTCTTACAAAATTCGTTCAGGGGCTGTGATGCAACCTGGATTGACCATATCTAGACCCACAGCTGGATGAGACATAAGGGTGGACACACTTGGGGCTGAGAGGTTGGGTGAGGTTGGGTGAGCAAACACAGACCCTTTAAAGTAACACTGCCTGGTACCCATCCCATGGGTCCGAAATCTCCAGGTTCAAGGGCATATTCATACATCGAAAACATGCATGAGAAACCCAGAAGATGGTACACAGTGTGATTTTGAAAGGTTTCTAAAACGCACCTCATTTCTCATTTACTTGTGTTCGGGTTCGCCATTCCAGCTACTTTACTAGAAATCTCCCTACTTGGAGAATCAGCACCTTTAACCTCCTGTTCCGTACAGTTTGCAATTTGTCCTGAGGATGAAAGGGAAGAGGGCCAACCAATGAGAGACTAGATCTAGGTGTTGGGACAGGCACAGGTCACTCTATTTTCCCATCAGGAAGAAGAATTAACCACAGGCTCAGCCTGCCCCCCGGAACCTGAATAGGGCCTGAGGCAATCCCGTGCTTTTGCGGCCAGCTCCCAAAAAAGACAGTTGAAAAATGGAGCTCAGGGGCACTGCCATTCACAAACCCGCAGAGTTATAAATGATAACTCTCTTCCACAAATATATTGAGGGAAGGCAATGAAGAGGATTTGAAAGCAAGGCAGAATTGCAGGGAACATGTTTCAGGAGGTAGATTCGAATCGCCTTTAAAGCATATGTAAAGTGGCAAAACGTCGACAATGATGCCCTTAGCCAAAAAGGGCGTATGCGTTTTTTCCTGAATATATTCAGGAAAAAACGCATACGCCCTTTTTGGCCAACCAAGCAACCTGGAAAGGCAAATCAGCGCTACAAAGAAGTCTCGCTTCCCATCGGTCAAAAGGGCCATGCTGCAAAAATGTCAAAACCGGAAATGCAGGACAGGCCATGGAGAAATGTCAGCCTTGCTACGCTGATGGGCGGGATGTAAATTGCCAACAGCCACTCTGGAGAAGTGTACGTTGTGTCCTGAAACATCGAAAAAACACAGCTTAGGGAGCATAGGGCACGTCCACTCATGGGCGTATAAATTGGGAAAACTAAAAATCAGCAAGACACAGGCACCCCAAAGTTTAGGGCAGCTCTGTTGACAAGAACCTCCACTTCATGACACCATAAATATCCCAGGAAAGAGAAAAATGGATAAAGAAGTTGTGGTCCTTATGTACAATGGAATATCACTCAGACATGAAATCAATGTCATAAGGCTAGTAGAAGAAAGATGAGTGGATTTAGATACGATTCTAAGTGAAATAAGTCACACAGAAAAAGACACTTATCATAAGCTATCACTTATAGAGGGAATGTAAAAACCGCTACACTTGAACTGAATTACAAAACAGAACAGAGTCACACGTTTAGAAAACACACTATGGCTGCTTAACGGGAAAGGTGAGGTGAGGTGATGCATAAAACAAGGGTTTCAAATTCGCTCAGATACCGTTCCATACACCCAATATGTAATAGACAAGACCTACTCCTTGCTCAGTGAACTGGACTCCACACCCCTATTCACCGCACAAGAATATATGTGACTAGTAAGAATCTTAAAACCTATGTATTGATATCTGTCTGGAAGTGAGTCAAGTGGGTGTAAAGCCGCATAAACACAGCCGTTAAAAGCAGATAAACCCCATTATAAAAATAAATTACTTTTAAAAACCCGTAAAACAAAGACAGTGAAACAGAGAGAAATTCTTCCAAAATTCGGTCTGGGGCTGGGATGCAACCTGGATTGACCATATCTAGACATACAGCTGGATGAGACATAAGGGTGGACACTCTTGGGGCTGAGAGGTTGGGTGATGTTGGGTGAGCAAACGCAGAACCTTTAAAGTAATACTGCGTGGTACGCATCCCATGGGTCCCAAATCTCCAGGTTCAAGGGCATCTTCCTACATCGAAAACATACATGAGTAACCCAGAAGATGGTACACCGTGTGATTTTGAAAGGTTTCTAAAACGCACCTCATTTCTCATCTCCTTGTGCTCGGGTTCTCCATTCCAGGTACTTTACTAGCAATCTCCCTACTTGGAGAATCAGCACCTTTAACCTCCTGTTCCCTACAGGTTGCAATTTGTCCTGAGGATGAACGGGAAGAGGGCCAACCAATGAGAGACTAGATCTAGGTGTTGGGACAGGCACAGGTCACTCTATTTTCCCATCTGGAAGAAGAATTAACCACAGGCTCAGCCTGCCGCCCAGAAGCAGAATAGGGCCTGAGGCAATCCCACGCTCTTAGGGCCAGCTCCCAAAAAAGCGAGTTGAAAAATGGAGCCCAGGGACACTGCCATTCACAAACCCGCAGAGTTATAAATGATAACTCTCGTCCACATATATATTGAGGGAAGGCTACGAAGAGGATTTGAAAGCAAGGCAGAATTGCAGGAAACAGATTTCAGGAGGTAGATTCGAATCGCCTTTAAAGCACATGAAAAGCGGAAAAACGTCGACAATGATGCCCTTGGCCAAAAAGGGCGTATGCGTTTTTTCCTGAATATATTCAGGAAAAAACGCATACGCCCTTTTTGGCCAACCAAGCAACCTGCAAAGGCAAATCAACGCTACAAAGAAGACTCGCTTCCCATCGGTCAAAAGGGCCATGCTGCAAAAAGTGTCAAAACCAGAAATGCAGGACAGGCCATGGAGAAATGGCAGCCTTGCTACGCTGATGGGCGGGATGTAAATTGCCAACAGCCCCTCTGGAGAAGAGTACGGTGTGTCCTGAAACATCGAGAAAACAGAGCTTAGGGAGCATAGGGCATGTGCACTCATGGGCGTATAAATTGGGAAAACTAAAAATCAGCAAGACACAGGCACCCCAAGTTTAGGGCTGCTCTGTTGACAAGAACCTCCACTTCATGACACCGTAAATATCCCAGGAAAGAGAAAAATGGATAAAGAAGTTGTGGTCCTTATGTACAATGGAATATCACTCAGACATGAAATCAATGTCATAAGGCTAGTAGAAGCAAGATGAGTGGATTTAGGTACGACGATTCTAAGTGAAATAAGTCACACAGAAAAAGACACTTATCATAAGCTATCACTTATAGAGGGAATGTAAAAACCGCTACACTTGAACTGAATTACAAAACAGAACAGAGTCACACGTTTAGAAAACACACTATGGCTGCTTAACGGGAAAGGTGAGGTGAGGTGATGCATAAAACAAGGGTTTCAAATTCGCTCAGATACCGTTCCATACACCCAATATGTAATAGACAAGACCTACTCCTTGCTCAGTGAACTGGACTCAACACCCCCTATTCACCGCACAAGAATATATGTGACTAGTAAGAATCTTAAAACCTATGTATTGATATCTGTCTGGAAGTGAGTCAAGTGGGTGTAAAGCCGCATAAACACAGCCGTTAAAAGCAGATAAACCCCATTATAAAAATAAATTACTTTTAAAAACCCGTAAAACAAAGACAGTGAAACAGAGAGAATTTCTTCCAAAATTCGGTCTGGGGCTGGGATGCAACCTGGATTGACCATATCTAGACATACAGCTGGATGAGACATAAGGGTGGACACTCTTGGGGCTGAGAGGTTGGGTGAGGTTGGGTGAGCAAACGCAGAACCTTTAAAGTAATACTGCACGGTACGCATCCCATGGGTCCCAAATCTCCAGGTTCAAGGGCATCTTCCTACATCGAAAACATACATGAGTAACCCAGAAGATGGTACACCGTGTGATTTTGAAAGGTTTCTAAAACGCACCTCATTTCTCATCTCCTTGTGCTCGGGTTCGCCATTCCAGGTACTTTACTAGCAATCTCCCTACTTGGAGAATCAGCACCTTTAACCTCCTGTTCCCTACAGGTTGCAATTTGTCCTGAGGATGAACGGGAAGAGGGCCAACCAATGAGAGACTAGATCTAGGTGTTGGGACAGGCACAGGACACTCTATTTTCCCATCAGGAAGAAGAATTAACCACAGGCTCAGGCTGCCGCCCAGAAGCAGAATAGGGCCTGAGGCAATCCCACGCTCTTAGGGCCAGCTCCCAAAAAAGCGAGTTGAAAAATGGAGCCCAGGGACACTGCCATTCACAAACCCGCAGAGTTATAAATGATAACTCTCGTCCACAAATATATTGAGGGAAGGCAACGAAGAGGATTTGAAAGCAAGGCAGAATTGCAGGAAACAGGTTTCGGGAGGTAGATTCGAATCGCCTTTAAAGCACATGAAAAGTCGCAAAACGTCGACAATGATGCCCTTGGCCAAAAAGGGCGTATGCGTTTTTTCCTGAATATATTCAGGAAAAAACGCATACGCCCTTTTTGGCCAACCAAGCAACCTGGAAAGGCAAATCAGCGCTACAAAGTAGTCTCGCTTCCCATCGGTCAAAAGGGCCATGCTGCAAAAAGTGTCAAAACCAGAAATGCAGGACAGGCCATGGAGAAATGGCAGCCTTGCTACGCTGATGGGCGGGATGTAAATTGCCAACAGCCACTCTGGAGAAGAGTACGGTGTGTCCTGAAACATCGAGAAAACACAGCTTAGGGAGCATAGGGCACGTCCACTCATGGGCGTATAAATTGGGAAAACTAAAAATCAGCAAGACACAGGCACCCCAAAGTTTAGGGCTGCTCTGTTGACAAGAACCTCCACTTCATGACACCTTAAATATCCCAGGAAAGAGAAAAATGGATAAAGAAGTTGTGGTCCTTATGTACAATGGAATATCACTCAGACATGAAATCAATGTCATAAGGATAGAAAAAGCAAGATGAGTGGACTTAGGTACGATGATTCTAAGTGAAATAAGTCACACAGAAAAAGACACTTATCATAAGCTATCACTTATAGAGGGAATGTAAAAACCGCTACACTTGAACTGAATTACAAAACAGAACAGAGTCACACGTTTAGAAAACACAATATGGCTGCTTAACGGGAAAGGTGAGGTGGGGTGATGCATAAAACAAGGGTTTCAAATTGGCTCAGATACCGTTCCATACACCCAATATGTAATAGATAAGACCTACTCCTTGCTCATTGAACTGGACTCAACACCCCCTATTCACCGCACAAGAATATATGTGACTAGTAAGAATCTTAAAACCTATGTATTGATATCTGTCTGGAAGTGAGTCAAGTGGGTGTAAAGCCGCATAAACACAGCCGTTAAAAGCAGATAAACCCCATTATAAAAATAAATTACTTTTAAAAACCCGTAAAACAAAGACAGTGAAACAGAGAGAAATTCTTCCAAAATTCGGTCTGGGGCTGGGATGCAACCTGGATTGACCATATCTAGACATACAGCTGGATGAGACATAAGGGTGGACACTCTTGGGGCTGAGAGGTTGGGTGAGGTTGGGTGAGCAAACGCAGAACCTTTAAAGTAATACTGCGTGGTACGCATCCCATGGGTCCCAAATCTCCAGGTTGAAGGGCATATTCCTATATCGAAAACATGCATGAGAAACCCAGAAGGTGGTACACTGTGTGATTTTGAAAGGTTTCTAAAACGCACCTCATTTCTCATTTCCTTGTGTTCGGGTTCGCCATTCCAGCTACTTTACTAGAAATCTCAGTACTTGGAGAATCAGCACCTTTAACCTCCTGTTCCGTACAGGTTGCAATTTGTCCTGAGGATGAAAGGGAAGAGGGGCAACCAATGAGAGACTAGTTCTAGGTGTTGGGACAGGCACAGGTCACTCTATTTTCCCATCTGGAAGAAGAATTAACCACAGGCTCAGCCTGCCGCCCAGAAGCAGAATAGGGCCTGAGGCAATCCCACGCTCTTAGGGCCAGCTCCCAAAAAAGCCAGTTGAAAAATGGAGCCCAGGGACACTGCCATTCACAAACCCGCAGAGTTATAAATGATAACTCTCGTCCACATATATATTGAGGGAAGGCTACGAAGAGGATTTGAAAGCAAGGCAGAATTGCAGGAAACAGATTTCAGGAGGTAGATTCGAATCGCCTTTAAAGCACATGAAAAGCGGAAAAACGTCGACAATGATGCCCTTGGCCAAAAAGGGCGTATGCGTTTTTTCCTGAATATATTCAGGAAAAAACGCATACGCCCTTTTTGGCCAACCAAGCAACCTGCAAAGGCAAATCAACGCTACAAAGAAGACTCGCTTCCCATCGGTCAAAAGGGCCATGCTGCAAAAAGTGTCAAAACCAGAAATGCAGGACAGGCCATGGAGAAATGGCAGCCTTGCTACGCTGATGGGCGGGATGTAAATTGCCAACAGCCCCTCTGGAGAAGAGTACGGTGTGTCCTGAAACATCGAGAAAACAGAGCTTAGGGAGCATAGGGCATGTCCACTCATGGGCGTATAAATTGGGAAAACTAAAAATCAGCAAGACACAGGCACCCCAAGTTTAGGGCTGCTCTGTTGACAAGAACCTCCACTTCATGACACCTTAAATATCCCAGGAAAGAGAAAAATGGATAAAGAAGTTGTGGTCCTTATGTACAATGGAATATCACTCAGACATGAAATCAATGTCATAAGGCTAGGAGAAGCAAGATGATTGGATTTAGGTACGACGATTCTAAGTGAAATAAGTCACACAGAAAAAGACACTTATCATAAGCTATCACTTATAGAGGGAATGTAAAAACTGCTACACTTGAACTGAATTACAAAACAGAACAGAGTCACACGTTTAGAAAACACACTATGGCTGCTTAACGGGAAAGGTGAGGTGAGGTGATGCATAAAACAAGGGTTTCAAATTCGCTCAGATACCGTTCCATACACCCAATATGTAATAGACAAGACCTACTCCTTGCTCAGTGAACTGGACTCAACACTCCCTATTCACCGCACAAGAATATATGTGACTAGTAAGAATCTTAAAACCTATGTATTGATATCTGTCTGGAAGTGAGTCATGTGGGTGGAAAGCCGCATAAACACAGCCGTTAAAAGCAGATAAACCCCATTATAAAAATAAATTACTTTTAAAAACCCGTAAAACAAAGACAGTGAAACAGAGAGAAATTCTTCCAAAATTCGGTCTGGGGCTGGGATGCAACCTGGATTGACCATATCTAGACATACAGCTGGATGAGACATAAGGGTGGACACTCTTGGGGCTGAGAGGTTGGGTGAGGTTGGGTGAGCAAACGCAGAACCTTTAAAGTAATACTGCGCGGTACGCATCCCATGGGTCCCAAATCTCCAGGTTCAAGGGCATCTTCCTACATCGAAAACATACATGAGTAACCCAGAAGATGGTACACCGTGTGATTTTGAAAGGTTTCTAAAACGCACCTCATTTCTCATCTCCTTGTGCTCGGGTTCGCCATTCCAGGTACTTTACTAGCAATCTCCCTACTTGGAGAATCAGCACCTTTAACCTCCTGTTCCCTACAGGTTGCAATTTGTCCTGAGGATGAACGGGAAGAGGGCCAACCAATGAGAGACTAGATCTAGGTGTTGGGACAGGCACAGGACACTCTATTTTCCCATCAGGAAGAAGAATTAACCACAGGCTCAGGCTGCCGCCCAGAAGCAGAATAGGGCCTGAGGCAATCCCACGCTCTTAGGGCCAGCTCCCAAAAAAGCGAGTTGAAAAATGGAGCCCAGGGACACTGCCATTCACAAACCCGCAGAGTTATAAATGATAACTCTCGTCCACAAATATATTGAGGGAAGGCAACGAAGAGGATTTGAAAGCAAGGCAGAATTGCAGGAAACAGGTTTCGGGAGGTAGATTCGAATCGCCTTTAAAGCACATGAAAAGTCGCAAAACGTCGACAATGATGCCCTTGGCCAAAAAGGGCGTATGCGTTTTTTCCTGAATATATTCAGGAAAAAACGCATACGCCCTTTTTGGCCAACCAAGCAACCTGCAAAGGCAAATCAACGCTACAAAGAAGACTCGCTTCCCATCGGTCAAAAGGGCCATGCTGCAAAAAGTGTCAAAACCAGAAATGCAGGACAGGCCATGGAGAAATGGCAGCCTTGCTACGCTGATGGGCGGGATGTAAATTGCCAACAGCCCCTCTGGAGAAGAGTACGGTGTGTCCTGAAACATCGAGAAAACAGAGCTTAGGGAGCATAGGGCATGTCCACTCATGGGCGTATAAATTGGGAAAACTAAAAATCAGCAAGACACAGGCACCCCAAGTTTAGGGCTGCTCTGTTGACAAGAACCTCCACTTCATGACACCTTAAATATCCCAGGAAAGAGAAAAATGGATAAAGAAGTTGTGGTCCTTATGTACAATGGAATATCACTCAGACATGAAATCAATGTCATAAGGCTAGGAGAAGCAAGATGATTGGATTTAGGTACGACGATTCTAAGTGAAATAAGTCACACAGAAAAAGACACTTATCATAAGCTATCACTTATAGAGGGAATGTAAAAACTGCTACACTTGAACTGAATTACAAAACAGAACAGAGTCACACGTTTAGAAAACACACTATGGCTGCTTAACGGGAAAGGTGAGGTGAGGTGATGCATAAAACAAGGGTTTCAAATTCGCTCAGATACCGTTCCATACACCCAATATGTAATAGACAAGACCTACTCCTTGCTCAGTGAACTGGACTCAACACTCCCTATTCACCGCACAAGAATATATGTGACTAGTAAGAATCTTAAAACCTATGTATTGATATCTGTCTGGAAGTGAGTCATGTGGGTGGAAAGCCGCATAAACACAGCCGTTAAAAGCAGATAAACCCCATTATAAAAATAAATTACTTTTAAAAACCCGTAAAACAAAGACAGTGAAACAGAGAGAAATTCTTCCAAAATTCGGTCTGGGGCTGGGATGCAACCTGGATTGACCATATCTAGACATACAGCTGGATGAGACATAAGGGTGGACACTCTTGGGGCTGAGAGGTTGGGTGAGGTTGGGTGAGCAAACGCAGAACCTTTAAAGTAATACTGCGCGGTACGCATCCCATGGGTCCCAAATCTCCAGGTTCAAGGGCATCTTCCTACATCGAAAACATACATGAGTAACCCAGAAGATGGTACACCGTGTGATTTTGAAAGGTTTCTAAAACGCACCTCATTTCTCATCTCCTTGTGCTCGGGTTCGCCATTCCAGGTACTTTACTAGCAATCTCCCTACTTGGAGAATCAGCACCTTTAACCTCCTGTTCCCTACAGGTTGCAATTTGTCCTGAGGATGAACGGGAAGAGGGCCAACCAATGAGAGACTAGATCTAGGTGTTGGGACAGGCACAGGACACTCTATTTTCCCATCAGGAAGAAGAATTAACCACAGGCTCAGGCTGCCGCCCAGAAGCAGAATAGGGCCTGAGGCAATCCCACGCTCTTAGGGCCAGCTCCCAAAAAAGCGAGTTGAAAAATGGAGCCCAGGGACACTGCCATTCACAAACCCGCAGAGTTATAAATGATAACTCTCGTCCACAAATATATTGAGGGAAGGCAACGAAGAGGATTTGAAAGCAAGGCAGAATTGCAGGAAACAGGTTTCGGGAGGTAGATTCGAATCGCCTTTAAAGCACATGAAAAGTCGCAAAACGTCGACAATGATGCCCTTGGCCAAAAAGGGCGTATGCGTTTTTTCCTGAATATATTCAGGAAAAAACGCATACGCCCTTTTTGGCCAACCAAGCAACCTGGAAAGGCAAATCAGCGCTACAAAGTAGTCTCGCTTCCCATCGGTCAAAAGGGCCATGCTGCAAAAAGTGTCAAAACCAGAAATGCAGGACAGGCCATGGAGAAATGGCAGCCTTGCTACGCTGATGGGCGGGATGTAAATTGCCAACAGCCACTCTGGAGAAGAGTACGGTGTGTCCTGAAACATCGAGAAAACACAGCTTAGGGAGCATAGGGCACGTCCACTCATGGGCGTATAAATTGGGAAAACTAAAAATCAGCAAGACACAGGCACCCCAAAGTTTAGGGCTGCTCTGTTGACAAGAACCTCCACTTCATGACACCTTAAATATCCCAGGAAAGAGAAAAATGGATAAAGAAGTTGTGGTCCTTATGTACAATGGAATATCACTCAGACATGAAATCAATGTCATAAGGATAGAAAATGCAAGATGAGTGGACTTAGGTACGATGATTCTAAGTGAAATAAGTCACACAGAAAAAGACACTTATCATAAGCTATCACTTATAGAGGGAATGTAAAAACCGCTACACTTGAACTGAATTACAAAACAGAACAGAGTCACACGTTTAGAAAACACACTATGGCTGCTTAACGGGAAAGGTGAGGTGGGGTGATGCATAAAACAAGGGTTTCAAATTGGCTCAGATACCGTTCCATACACCCAATATGTAATAGATAAGACCTACTCCTTGCTCATTGAACTGGACTCAACACCCCCTATTCACCGCACAAGAATATATGTGACTAGTAAGAATCTTAAAACCTATGTATTGATATCTGTCTGGAAGAGAGTCAAGTGGGTGTAAAGCCGCATAAACACAGCCGTGAAAAGCAGCTAAACCCCATTATAAAAATAAATTAGTTTTAAAAACCCGTAAAACAAAGACAGTGAAAGAGAGAGAAATTCTTACAAAATTCGTTCAGGGGCTGTGATGCAACCTGGATTGACCATATCTAGACGCACAGCTGGATGAGACATAAGGGTGGACACACTTGGGGCTGAGAGGTTGGGTGAGGTTGGGTGAGCAAACACAGACCCTTTAAAGTAATACTGCCTGGTACACTTCCCATGGGTCCCAAATCTCCAGGTTGAAGGGCATATTCCTATATCGAAAACATGCATGAGAAACCCAGAAGGTGGTACACTGTGTGATTTTGAAAGGTTTCTAAAACGCACCTCATTTCTCATTTCCTTGTGTTCGGGTTCGCCATTCCAGCTACTTTACTAGAAATCTCAGTACTTGGAGAATCAGCACCTTTAACCTCCTGTTCCGTACAGGTTGCAATTTGTCCTGAGGATGAAAGGGAAGAGGGGCAACCAATGAGAGACTAGTTCTAGGTGTTGGGACAGGCACAGGTCACTCTATTTTCTCATCAGGAAGAAGAAATAACCACAGGCTCAGCCTGCCACCCGGATCCAGAATAGGGCCTGAGGCAATCCCGCGCTTCTGCGGCCAGCTCCCAAAAAAGCCAGTTGAAAAATGGAGCACATGGGCACTGCAATTCACAACCCTGCAGAGTTATAAATGATAACTCTCTTCCACAAATATATTGAGGGAAGGCAACGAAGAGGATTTGAAAGCAAGGCAGAATTGCAGGAAACATGTTTCAGGAGGTAGATTCGAATCGCCTTAAAACATATGTAAAGTGGTAAAACTTCGACAATGATGCCCTTGGCCAAAAAGGGCGTATGCGTTTTTTCCTGAATATATTCAGGAAAAAACGCAAACGCCCTTTTTGGCCAACCAAGAAACCTGGAAAGGCAAATCAGCGCTACAAAGAAGTCTCGCTTCCCATCGGTCAAAAGGGCCGTGCTGCAAAAAGTGTCAAAACCAGAAATGCAGGACAGGCCATGGAGAAATGGCAGCCTTGCTACGCTGATGGGTGGGATGTAAATTGCCAACAGCCACTCTGGAGAAGTGTACGGTGTGTCCTGAAACATCGAAAAAACACAGCTTAGGGAGCATAGGGCACGTCCACTCATGGGCGTATAAATTGGGAAAACTAAAAATCAGCAAGACACAGGCACCCCAAAGTTTAGGGCTGCTCTGTTGACAAGAACCTCCACTTCATGACACCTTAAATATCCCAGGAAAGAGAAAAATGGATAAAGAAGTTGTGGTCTTATGTACAATGGAATATCACTCAGACATGAAATCAATGTCATAAGGCTAGGAGAAGCAAGATGATTGGATTTAGGTACGACGATTCTAAGTGAAATAAGTCACACAGAAAAAGACACTTATCATAAGCTATCACTTATAGAGGGAATGTAAAAACCGCTACACTTGAACTGAATTACAAAACAGAACAGAGTCACACGTTTAGAAAACACAATATGGCTGCTTAACGGGAAAGGTGAGGTGGGGTGATGCATAAAACAAGGGTTTCAAATTGGCTCAGATACCGTTCCATACACCCAATATGTAATAGATAAGACCTACTCCTTGCTCATTGAACTGGACTCAACACCCCCTATTCACCGCACAAGAATATATGTGACTAGTAAGAATCTTAAAACCTATGTATTGATATCTGTCTGGAAGAGAGTCAAGTGGGTGTAAAGCCGCATAAACACAGCCGTGAAAAGCAGCTAAACCCCATTATAAAAATAAATTAGTTTTAAAAACCCGTAAAACAAAGACAGTGAAAGAGAGAGAAATTCTTACAAAATTCGTTCAGGGGCTGTGATGCAACCTGGATTGACCATATCTAGACGCACAGCTGGATGAGACATAAGGGTGGACACACTTGGGGCTGAGAGGTTGGGTGAGGTTGGGTGAGCAAACACAGACCCTTTAAAGTAATACTGCCTGGTACACTTCCCATGGGTCCCAAATCTCCAGGTTGAAGGGCATATTCCTATATCGAAAACATGCATGAGAAACCCAGAAGGTGGTACACTGTGTGATTTTGAAAGGTTTCTAAAACGCACCTCATTTCTCATTTCCTTGTGTTCGGGTTCGCCATTCCAGCTACTTTACTAGAAATCTCAGTACTTGGAGAATCAGCACCTTTAACCTCCTGTTCCGTACAGGTTGCAATTTGTCCTGAGGATGAAAGGGAAGAGGGGCAACCAATGAGAGACTAGTTCTAGGTGTTGGGACAGGCACAGGTCACTCTATTTTCTCATCAGGAAGAAGAAATAACCACAGGCTCAGCCTGCCACCCGGATCCAGAATAGGGCCTGAGGCAATCCCGCGCTTCTGCGGCCAGCTCCCAAAAAAGCCAGTTGAAAAATGGAGCACATGGGCACTGCAATTCACAACCCTGCAGAGTTATAAATGATAACTCTCTTCCACAAATATATTGAGGGAAGGCAACGAAGAGGATTTGAAAGCAAGGCAGAATTGCAGGAAACATGTTTCAGGAGGTAGATTCGAATCGCCTTAAAACATATGTAAAGTGGTAAAACTTCGACAATGATGCCCTTGGCCAAAAAGGGCGTATGCGTTTTTTCCTGAATATATTCAGGAAAAAACGCAAACGCCCTTTTTGGCCAACCAAGAAACCTGGAAAGGCAAATCAGCGCTACAAAGAAGTCTCGCTTCCCATCGGTCAAAAGGGCCGTGCTGCAAAAAGTGTCAAAACCAGAAATGCAGGACAGGCCATGGAGAAATGGCAGCCTTGCTACGCTGATGGGTGGGATGTAAATTGCCAACAGCCACTCTGGAGAAGTGTACTGTGTGTCCTGAAACATCGAAAAAACACAGCTTAGGGAGCATAGGGCACGTCCACTCATGGGCGTATAAATTGGGAAAACTAAAAATCAGCAAGACACAGGCACCCCAAAGTTTAGGGCTGCTCTGTTGACAAGAACCTCCACTTCATGACACCTTAAATATCCCAGGAAAGAGAAAAATGGATAAAGAAGTTGTGGTCTTATGTACAATGGAATATCACTCAGACATGAAATCAATGTCATAAGGCTAGGAGAAGCAAGATGATTGGATTTAGGTACGACGATTCTAAGTGAAATAAGTCACACAGAAAAAGACACTTATCATAAGCTATCACTTATAGAGGGAATGTAAAAACCGCTACACTTGAACTGAATTACAAAACAGAACAGAGTCACACGTTTAGAAAATACACTATGGCTGCTTAACGGGAAAGGTGAGGAGAGATGATGCATAAAACAAGGTTTTCAAATTCGATCAGATACCGTTCCATACACCCAATATGTAATAGACAAGACCTACTCCTTGCTCAGTGAACTGGACTCAACACTCCCTATTCACCGCACAAGAATATATGTGACTAGTAAGAATCTTAAAACCTATGTATTGATATCTGTCTGGAAGTGAGTCAAGTGGGTGGAAAGCCGCATAAACACAGCCGTTAAAAGCAGATAAACCCCATTATAAAAATAAATTACTTTTAAAAACCCGTAAAACAAAGACAGTGAAACAGAGAGAAATTCTTCCAAAATTCGGTCTGGGGCTGGGATGCAACCTGGATTGACCATATCTAGACATACAGCTGGATGAGACATAAGGGTGGACACTCTTGGGGCTGAGAGTTTGGGTGAGGTTGGGTGAGCAAACGCAGAACCTTTAAAGTAATACTGCGTGGTACGCATCCCATGGGTCCCAAATCTCCAGGTTCAAGGGCATCTTCCTACATCGAAAACATACATGAGTAACCCAGAAGATGGTACACCGTGTGATTTTGAAAGGTTTCTAAAACGCACCTGATTTCTCATCTCCTTGTGCTCGGGTTCGCCATTCCAGGTACTTTACAAGCAATCTCCCTACTTGGAGAATCAGCACCTTTAACCTCCTGTTCCCTACAGGTTGCAATTTGTCCTGAGGATGAACGGGAAGAGGGCCAACCAATGAGAGACTAGATCTAGGTGTTGGGACAGGCACAGGTCACTCTATTTTCCCATCAGGAAGAAGAATTAACCACAGGTTCAGCCTGCCGCCCAGAAGCAGAATAGGGCCTGAGGCAATCCCACGCTCTTACGGCCAGCTCCCAAAAAAGCGAGTTGAAAAATGGAGCCCAGGGACACTGCCATTCACAAACCCGCAGAGTTATAAATGATAACTCTCGTCCACAACTATATTGAGGGAAGGCAACGAAGAGGATTTGAAAGCAAGGCAGAATTGCAGGAAACAGGTTTCGGGAGGTAGATTCGAATCGCCTTTAAAGCACATGAAAAGTCGCAAAACGTCGACAATGATGCCCTTGGCCAAAAAGGGCGTATGCGTTTTTTCCTGAATATATTCAGGAAAAAACGCATACGCCCTTTTTGGCCAACCAAGCAACCTGGAAAGGCAAATCAGCGCTACAAAGTAGTCTCGCTTCCCATCGGTCAAAAGGGCCATGCTGCAAAAAGTGTCAAAACCAGAAATGCAGGACAGGCCATGGAGAAATGGCAGCCTTGCTACGCTGATGGGCGGGATGTAAATTGCCAACAGCCACTCTGGAGAAGAGTACGGTGTGTCCTGAAACATCGAGAAAACACAGCTTAGGGAGCATAGGGCACGTCCACTCATGGGCGTATAAATTGGGAAAACTAAAAATCAGCAAGACACAGGCACCCCAAAGTTTAGGGCTGCTCTGTTGACAAGAACCTCCACTTCATGACACCTTAAATATCCCAGGAAAGAGAAAAATGGATAAAGAAGTTGTGGTCCTTATGTACAATGGAATATCACTCAGACATGAAATCAATGTCATAAGGATAGAAAATGCAAGATGAGTGGACTTAGGTACGATGATTCTAAGTGAAATAAGTCACACAGAAAAAGACACTTATCATAAGCTATCACTTATAGAGGGAATGTAAAAACCGCTACACTTGAACTGAATTACAAAACAGAACAGAGTCACACGTTTAGAAAACACACTATGGCTGCTTAACGGGAAAGGTGAGGTGGGGTGATGCATAAAACAAGGGTTTCAAATTGGCTCAGATACCGTTCCATACACCCAATATGTAATAGAAAAGACCGACTCCTTGCTCAGTGAACTGGACTCAACACCCCCTATTCACCACACAAGAATATATCTGACTAGTAAGAATCTTAAAACCTATGTATTGATATCTCTCTGGAAGTGAGTCAAGTGGGTGTAAAGCCGCATAAACACAGCCGTGAAAAGCAGCTAAACCCCATTATAAAAATAAATTACTTTTAAAAACCCGTAAAACAAAGACAGTGAAAGAGAGAGAAATTCTTACAAAATTCGTTCAGGGGCTGTGATGCAACCTGGATTGACCATATCTAGACCCACAGCTGGATGAGACATAAGGGTGGACACACTTGGGGCTGAGAGGTTGGGTGAGGTTGGGTGAGCAAACACAGACCCTTTAAAGTAACACTGCCTGGTACCCATCCCATGGGTCCGAAATCTCCAGGTTCAAGGGCATATTCATACATCGAAAACATGCATGAGAAACCCAGAAGATGGTACACAGTGTGATTTTGAAAGGTTTCTAAAACGCACCTCATTTCTCATTTCCTTGTGTTCGGGTTCGCCATTCCAGCTACTTTACTAGAAATCTCCCTACTTGGAGAATCAGCACCTTTAACCTCCTGTTCCGTACAGTTTGCAATTTGTCCTGAGGATGAAAGGGAAGAGGGCCAACCAATGAGAGACTAGATCTAGGTGTTGGGACAGGCACAGGTCACTCTATTTTCCCATCAGGAAGAAGAATTAACCACAGGCTCAGCCTGCCCCCCGGAACCTGAATAGGGCCTGAGGCAATCCCGTGCTTTTGCGGCCAGCTCCCAAAAAAGACAGTTGAAAAATGGAGCTCAGGGGCACTGCCATTCACAAACCCGCAGAGTTATAAATGATAACTCTCTTCCACAAATATATTGAGGGAAGGCAATGAAGAGGATTTGAAAGCAAGGCAGAATTGCAGGGAACATGTTTCAGGAGGTAGATTCGAATCGCCTTTAAAGCATATGTAAAGTGGCAAAACGTCGACAATGATGCCCTTAGCCAAAAAGGGCGTATGCGTTTTTTCCTGAATATATTCAGGAAAAAACGCATACGCCCTTTTTGGCCAACCAAGCAACCTGGAAAGGCAAATCAGCGCTACAAAGAAGTCTCGCTTCCCATCGGTCAAAAGGGCCATGCTGCAAAAATGTCAAAACCGGAAATGCAGGACAGGCCATGGAGAAATGTCAGCCTTGCTACGCTGATGGGCGGGATGTAAATTGCCAACAGCCACTCTGGAGAAGTGTACGTTGTGTCCTGAAACATCGAAAAAACACAGCTTAGGGAGCATAGGGCACGTCCACTCATGGGCGTATAAATTGGGAAAACTAAAAATCAGCAAGACACAGGCACCCCAAAGTTTAGGGCAGCTCTGTTGACAAGAACCTCCACTTCATGACACCATAAATATCCCAGGAAAGAGAAAAATGGATAAAGAAGTTGTGGTCCTTATGTACAATGGAATATCACTCAGACATGAAATCAATGTCATAAGGCTAGTAGAAGAAAGATGAGTGGATTTAGATACGATTCTAAGTGAAATAAGTCACACAGAAAAAGACACTTATCATAAGCTATCACTTATAGAGGGAATGTAAAAACCGCTACACTTGAACTGAATTACAAAACAGAACAGAGTCACACGTTTAGAAAACACACTATGGCTGCTTAACGGGAAAGGTGAGGTGAGGTGATGCATAAAACAAGGGTTTCAAATTCGCTCAGATACCGTTCCATACACCCAATATGTAATAGACAAGACCTACTCCTTGCTCAGTGAACTGGACTCCACACCCCCTATTCACCGCACAAGAATATATGTGACTAGTAAGAATCTTAAAACCTATGTATTGATATCTGTCTGGAAGTGAGTCAAGTGGGTGGAAAGCCGCATAAACACAGCCGTTAAAAGCAGATAAACCCCATTATAAAAATAAATTACTTTTAAAAACCCGTAAAACAAAGACAGTGAAACAGAGAGAAATTCTTCCAAAATTCGGTCTGGGGCTGGGATGCAACCTGGATTGACCATATCTAGACATACAGCTGGATGAGACATAAGGGTGGACACTCTTGGGGCTGAGAGGTTGGGTGAGGTTGGGTGAGCAAACGCAGAACCTTTAAAGTAATACTGCGTGGTACGCATCCCATGGGTCCCAAATCTCCAGGTTCAAGGGCATCTTCCTACATCGAAAACATACATGAGTAACCCAGAAGATGGTACACCGTGTGATTTTGAAAGGTTTCTAAAACGCACCTCATTTCTCATCTCCTTGTGCTCGGGTTCTCCATTCCAGGTACTTTACTAGCAATCTCCCTACTTGGAGAATCAGCACCTTTAACCTCCTGTTCCCTACAGGTTGCAATTTGTCCTGAGGATGAACGGGAAGAGGGCCAACCAATGAGAGACTAGATCTAGGTGTTGGGACAGGCACAGGTCACTCTATTTTCCCATCTGGAAGAAGAATTAACCACAGGCTCAGCCTGCCGCCCAGAAGAAGAATAGGGCCTGAGGCAATCCCACGCTCTTAGGGCCAGCTCCCAAAAAAGCGAGTTGAAAAATGGAGCCCAGGGACACTGCCATTCACAAACCCGCAGAGTTATAAATGATAACTCTCGTCCACATATATATTGAGGGAAGGCTACGAAGAGGATTTGAAAGCAAGGCAGAATTGCAGGAAACAGATTTCAGGAGGTAGATTCGAATCGCCTTTAAAGCACATGAAAAGCGGAAAAACGTCGACAATGATGCCCTTGGCCAAAAAGGGCGTATGCGTTTTTTCCTGAATATATTCAGGAAAAAACGCATACGCCCTTTTTGGCCAACCAAGCAACCTGCAAAGGCAAATCAACGCTACAAAGAAGACTCGCTTCCCATCGGTCAAAAGGGCCATGCTGCAAAAAGTGTCAAAACCAGAAATGCAGGACAGGCCATGGAGAAATGGCAGCCTTGCTACGCTGATGGGCGGGATGTAAATTGCCAACAGCCCCTCTGGAGAAGAGTACGGTGTGTCCTGAAACATCGAGAAAACAGAGCTTAGGGAGCATAGGGCATGTCCACTCATGGGCGTATAAATTGGGAAAACTAAAAATCAGCAAGACACAGGCACCCCAAGTTTAGGGCTGCTCTGTTGACAAGAACCTCCACTTCATGACACCTTAAATATCCCAGGAAAGAGAAAAATGGATAAAGAAGTTGTGGTCCTTATGTACAATGGAATATCACTCAGACATGAAATCAATGTCATAAGGCTAGGAGAAGCAAGATGATTGGATTTAGGTACGACGATTCTAAGTGAAATAAGTCACACAGAAAAAGACACTTATCATAAGCTATCACTTATAGAGGGAATGTAAAAACTGCTACACTTGAACTGAATTACAAAACAGAACAGAGTCACACGTTTAGAAAACACACTATGGCTGCTTAACGGGAAAGGTGAGGTGAGGTGATGCATAAAACAAGGGTTTCAAATTCGCTCAGATACCGTTCCATACACCCAATATGTAATAGACAAGACCTACTCCTTGCTCAGTGAACTGGACTCAACACCCCCTATTCACCGCACAAGAATATATGTGACTAGTAAGAATCTTAAAACCTATGTATTGATATCTGTCTGGAAGTGAGTCATGTGGGTGGAAAGCCGCATAAACACAGCCGTTAAAAGCAGATAAACCCCATTATAAAAATAAATTACTTTTAAAAACCCGTAAAACAAAGACAGTGAAACAGAGAGAAATTCTTCCAAAATTCGGTCTGGGGCTGGGATGCAACCTGGATTGACCATATCTAGACATACAGCTGGATGAGACATAAGGGTGGACACTCTTGGGGCTGAGAGGTTGGGTGAGGTTGGGTGAGCAAACGCAGAACCTTTAAAGTAATACTGCGCGGTACGCATCCCATGGGTCCCAAATCTCCAGGTTCAAGGGCATCTTCCTACATCGAAAACATACATGAGTAACCCAGAAGATGGTACACCGTGTGATTTTGAAAGGTTTCTAAAACGCACCTCATTTCTCATCTCCTTGTGCTCGGGTTCGCCATTCCAGGTACTTTACTAGCAATCTCCCTACTTGGAGAATCAGCACCTTTAACCTCCTGTTCCCTACAGGTTGCAATTTGTCCTGAGGATGAACGGGAAGAGGGCCAACCAATGAGAGACTAGATCTAGGTGTTGGGACAGGCACAGGACACTCTATTTTCCCATCAGGAAGAAGAATTAACCACAGGCTCAGGCTGCCGCCCAGAAGCAGAATAGGGCCTGAGGCAATCCCACGCTCTTAGGGCCAGCTCCCAAAAAAGCGAGTTGAAAAATGGAGCCCAGGGACACTGCCATTCACAAACCCGCAGAGTTATAAATGATAACTCTCGTCCACAAATATATTGAGGGAAGGCAACGAAGAGGATTTGAAAGCAAGGCAGAATTGCAGGAAACAGGTTTCGGGAGGTAGATTCGAATCGCCTTTAAAGCACATGAAAAGTCGCAAAACGTCGACAATGATGCCCTTGGCCAAAAAGGGCGTATGCGTTTTTTCCTGAATATATTCAGGAAAAAACGCATACGCCCTTTTTGGCCAACCAAGCAACCTGGAAAGGCAAATCAGCGCTACAAAGTAGTCTCGCTTCCCATCGGTCAAAAGGGCCATGCTGCAAAAAGTGTCAAAACCAGAAATGCAGGACAGGCCATGGAGAAATGGCAGCCTTGCTACGCTGATGGGCGGGATGTAAATTGCCAACAGCCACTCTGGAGAAGAGTACGGTGTGTCCTGAAACATCGAGAAAACACAGCTTAGGGAGCATAGGGCACGTCCACTCATGGGCGTATAAATTGGGAAAACTAAAAATCAGCAAGACACAGGCACCCCAAAGTTTAGGGCTGCTCTGTTGACAAGAACCTCCACTTCATGACACCTTAAATATCCCAGGAAAGAGAAAAATGGATAAAGAAGTTGTGGTCCTTATGTACAATGGAATATCACTCAGACATGAAATCAATGTCATAAGGATAGAAAATGCAAGATGAGTGGACTTAGGTACGATGATTCTAAGTGAAATAAGTCACACAGAAAAAGACACTTATCATAAGCTATCACTTATAGAGGGAATGTAAAAACCGCTACACTTGAACTGAATTACAAAACAGAACAGAGTCACACGTTTAGAAAACACACTATGGCTGCTTAACGGGAAAGGTGAGGTGGGGTGATGCATAAAACAAGGGTTTCAAATTGGCTCAGATACCGTTCCATACACCCAATATGTAATAGATAAGACCTACTCCTTGCTCATTGAACTGGACTCAACACCCCCTATTCACCGCACAAGAATATATGTGACTAGTAAGAATCTTAAAACCTATGTATTGATATCTGTCTGGAAGAGAGTCAAGTGGGTGTAAAGCCGCATAAACACAGCCGTGAAAAGCAGCTAAACCCCATTATAAAAATAAATTAGTTTTAAAAACCCGTAAAACAAAGACAGTGAAAGAGAGAGAAATTCTTACAAAATTCGTTCAGGGGCTGTGATGCAACCTGGATTGACCATATCTAGACGCACAGCTGGATGAGACATAAGGGTGGACACACTTGGGGCTGAGAGGTTGGGTGAGGTTGGGTGAGCAAACACAGACCCTTTAAAGTAATACTGCCTGGTACACTTCCCATGGGTCCCAAATCTCCAGGTTGAAGGGCATATTCCTATATCGAAAACATGCATGAGAAACCCAGAAGGTGGTACACTGTGTGATTTTGAAAGGTTTCTAAAACGCACCTCATTTCTCATTTCCTTGTGTTCGGGTTCGCCATTCCAGCTACTTTACTAGAAATCTCCCTACTTGGAGAATCAGCACCTTTAACCTCCTGTTCCGTACAGGTTGCAATTTGTCCTGAGGATGAAAGGGAAGAGGGGCAACCAATGAGAGACTAGTTCTAGGTGTTGGGACAGGCACAGGTCACTCTATTTTCTCATCAGGAAGAAGAAATAACCACAGGCTCAGCCTGCCACCCGGATCCAGAATAGGGCCTGAGGCAATCCCGCGCTTCTGCGGCCAGCTCCCAAAAAAGCCAGTTGAAAAATGGAGCACATGGGCACTGCAATTCACAACCCTGCAGAGTTATAAATGATAACTCTCTTCCACAAATATATTGAGGGAAGGCAACGAAGAGGATTTGAAAGCAAGGCAGAATTGCAGGAAACATGTTTCAGGAGGTAGATTCGAATCGCCTTAAAACATATGTAAAGTGGTAAAACTTCGACAATGATGCCCTTGGCCAAAAAGGGCGTATGCGTTTTTTCCTGAATATATTCAGGAAAAAACGCAAACGCCCTTTTTGGCCAACCAAGAAACCTGGAAAGGCAAATCAGCGCTACAAAGAAGTCTCGCTTCCCATCGGTCAAAAGGGCCGTGCTGCAAAAAGTGTCAAAACCAGAAATGCAGGACAGGCCATGGAGAAATGGCAGCCTTGCTACGCTGATGGGTGGGATGTAAATTGCCAACAGCCACTCTGGAGAAGTGTACGGTGTGTCCTGAAACATCGAAAAAACACAGCTTAGGGAGCATAGGGCACGTCCACTCATGGGCGTATAAATTGGGAAAACTAAAAATCAGCAAGACACAGGCACCCCAAAGTTTAGGGCTGCTCTGTTGACAAGAACCTCCACTTCATGACACCTTAAATATCCCAGGAAAGAGAAAAATGGATAAAGAAGTTGTGGTCTTATGTACAATGGAATATCACTCAGACATGAAATCAATGTCATAAGGCTAGGAGAAGCAAGATGATTGGATTTAGGTACGACGATTCTAAGTGAAATAAGTCACACAGAAAAAGACACTTATCATAAGCTATCACTTATAGAGGGAATGTAAAAACCGCTACACTTGAACTGAATTACAAAACAGAACAGAGTCACACGTTTAGAAAACACACTATGGCTGCGTAACGGGAAAGGTGAGGTGAGATGATGCATAAAACAAGGGTTTCAAATTCGATCAGATACCGTTCCATACACCCAATATGTAATAGACAAGACCTACTCCTTGCTCAGTGAACTGGACTCAACACTCCCTATTCACCGCACAAGAATATATGTGACTAGTAAGAATCTTAAAACCTATGTATTGATATCTGTCTGGAAGTGAGTCAAGTGGGTGTAAAGCCGCATAAACACAGCCGTTAAAAGCAGATAAACCCCATTATAAAAATAAATTACTTTTAAAAACCCGTAAAACAAAGACAGTGAAACAGAGAGAAATTCTTCCAAAATTCGGTCTGGGGCTGGGATGCAACCTGGATTGACCATATCTAGACATACAGCTGGATGAGACATAAGGGTGGACACTCTTGGGGCTGAGAGTTTGGGTGAGGTTGGGTGAGCAAACGCAGAACCTTTAAAGTAATACTGCGTGGTACGCATCCCATGGGTCCCAAATCTCCAGGTTCAAGGGCATCTTCCTACATCGAAAACATACATGAGTAACCCAGAAGATGGTACACCGTGTGATTTTGAAAGGTTTCTAAAACGCACCTGATTTCTCATCTCCTTGTGCTCGGGTTCGCCATTCCAGGTACTTTACAAGCAATCTCCCTACTTGGAGAATCAGCACCTTTAACCTCCTGTTCCCTACAGGTTGCAATTTGTCCTGAGGATGAACGGGAAGAGGGCCAACCAATGAGAGACTAGATCTAGGTGTTGGGACAGGCACAGGTCACTCTATTTTCCCATCAGGAAGAAGAATTAACCACAGGTTCAGCCTGCCGCCCAGAAGCAGAATAGGGCCTGAGGCAATCCCACGCTCTTACGGCCAGCTCCCAAAAAAGCGAGTTGAAAAATGGAGCCCAGGGACACTGCCATTCACAAACCCGCAGAGTTATAAATGATAACTCTCGTCCACAACTATATTGAGGGAAGGCAACGAAGAGGATTTGAAAGCAAGGCAGAATTGCAGGAAACAGGTTTCGGGAGGTAGATTCGAATCGCCTTTAAAGCACATGAAAAGTCGCAAAACGTCGACAATGATGCCCTTGGCCAAAAAGGGCGTATGCGTTTTTTCCTGAATATATTCAGGAAAAAACGCATACGCCCTTTTTGGCCAACCAAGCAACCTGGAAAGGCAAATCAGCGCTACAAAGTAGTCTCGCTTCCCATCGGTCAAAAGGGCCATGCTGCAAAAAGTGTCAAAACCAGAAATGCAGGACAGGCCATGGAGAAATGGCAGCCTTGCTACGCTGATGGGCGGGATGTAAATTGCCAACAGCCACTCTGGAGAAGAGTACGGTGTGTCCTGAAACATCGAGAAAACACAGCTTAGGGAGCATAGGGCACGTCCACTCATGGGCGTATAAATTGGGAAAACTAAAAATCAGCAAGACACAGGCACCCCAAAGTTTAGGGCTGCTCTGTTGACAAGAACCTCCACTTCATGACACCTTAAATATCCCAGGAAAGAGAAAAATGGATAAAGAAGTTGTGGTCCTTATGTACAATGGAATATCACTCAGACATGAAATCAATGTCATAAGGATAGAAAATGCAAGATGAGTGGACTTAGGTACGATGATTCTAAGTGAAATAAGTCACACAGAAAAAGACACTTATCATAAGCTATCACTTATAGAGGGAATGTAAAAACCGCTACACTTGAACTGAATTACAAAACAGAACAGAGTCACACGTTTAGAAAACACACTATGGCTGCTTAACGGGAAAGGTGAGGTGGGGTGATGCATAAAACAAGGGTTTCAAATTGGCTCAGATACCGTTCCATACACCCAATATGTAATAGAAAAGACCGACTCCTTGCTCAGTGAACTGGACTCAACACCCCCTATTCACCACACAAGAATATATCTGACTAGTAAGAATCTTAAAACCTATGTATTGATATCTCTCTGGAAGTGAGTCAAGTGGGTGTAAAGCCGCATAAACACAGCCGTGAAAAGCAGGTAAACCCCATTATAAAAATAAATTACTTTTAAAAACCCGTAAAACAAAGACAGTGAAAGAGAGAGAAATTCTTACAAAATTCGTTCAGGGGCTGTGATGCAACCTGGATTGACCATATCTAGACCCACAGCTGGATGAGACATAAGGGTGGACACACTTGGGGCTGAGAGGTTGGGTGAGGTTGGGTGAGCAAACACAGACCCTTTAAAGTAACACTGCCTGGTACCCATCCCATGGGTCCGAAATCTCCAGGTTCAAGGGCATATTCATACATCGAAAACATGCATGAGAAACCCAGAAGATGGTACACAGTGTGATTTTGAAAGGTTTCTAAAACGCACCTCATTTCTCATTTACTTGTGTTCGGGTTCGCCATTCCAGCTACTTTACTAGAAATCTCCCTACTTGGAGAATCAGCACCTTTAACCTCCTGTTCCGTACAGTTTGCAATTTGTCCTGAGGATGAAAGGGAAGAGGGCCAACCAATGAGAGACTAGATCTAGGTGTTGGGACAGGCACAGGTCACTCTATTTTCCCATCAGGAAGAAGAATTAACCACAGGATCAGCCTGCCCCCCGGAACCTGAATAGGGCCTGAGGCAATCCCGTGCTTTTGCGGCCAGCTCCCAAAAAAGACAGTTGAAAAATGGAGCTCAGGGGCACTGCCATTCACAAACCCGCAGAGTTATAAATGATAACTCTCTTCCACAAATATATTGAGGGAAGGCAATGAAGAGGATTTGAAAGCAAGGCAGAATTGCAGGAAACATGTTTCAGGAGGTAGATTCGAATCGCCTTTAAAGCATATGTAAAGTGGCAAAACGTCGACAATGATGCCCTTAGCCAAAAAGGGCGTATGCGTTTTTTCCTGAATATATTCAGGAAAAAACGCATACGCCCTTTTTGGCCAACCAAGAAACCTGGAAAGGCAAATCAGCGCTACAAAGAAGTCTCGCTTCCCATCGGTCAAAAGGGCCATGCTGCAAAAATGTCAAAACCGGAAATGCAGGACAGGCCATGGAGAAATGTCAGCCTTGCTACGCTGATGGGCGGGATGTAAATTGCCAACAGCCACTCTGGAGAAGTGTACGGTGTGTCCTGAAACATCGAAAAAACACAGCTTAGGGAGCATAGGGCACGTCCACTCATGGGCGTATAAATTGGGAAAACTAAAAATCAGCAAGACACAGGCACCCCAAAGTTTAGGGCAGCTCTGTTGACAAGAACCTCCACTTCATGACACCATAAATATCCCAGGAAAGAGAAAAATGGATAAAGAAGTTGTGGTCCTTATGTACAATGGAATATCACTCAGACATGAAATCAATGTCATAAGGCTAGTAGAAGCAAGATGAGTGGATTTAGATACGACGATTCTAAGTGAAATAAGTCACACAGAAAAAGACACTTATCATAAGCTATCACTTATAGAGGGAATGTAAAAACCGCTACACTTGAACTGAATTACAAAACAGAACAGAGTCACACGTTTAGAAAACACACTATGGCTGCTTAACGGGAAAGGTGAGGTGAGGTGATGCATAAAACAAGGGTTTCAAATTCGCTCAGATACCGTTCCATACACCCAATATGTAATAGACAAGACCTACTCCTTGCTCAGTGAACTGGACTCCACACCCCCTATTCACCGCACAAGAATATATGTGACTAGTAAGAATCTTAAAACCTATGTATTGATATCTGTCTGGAAGTGAGTCAAGTGGGTGTAAATCCGCATAAACACAGCCGTTAAAAGCAGATAAACCCCATTATAAAAATAAATTACTTTTAAAAACCCGTAAAACAAAGACAGTGAAACAGAGAGAAATTCTTCCAAAATTCGGTCTGGGGCTGGGATGCAACCTGGATTGACCATATCTAGACATACAGCTGGATGAGACATAAGGGTGGACACTCTTGGGGCTGAGAGGTTGGGTGAGGTTGGGTGAGCAAACGCAGAACCTTTAAAGTAATACTGCGTGGTACGCATCCCATGGGTCCCAAATCTCCAGGTTCAAGGGCATCTTCCTACATCGAAAACATACATGAGTAACCCAGAAGATGGTACACCGTGTGATTTTGAAAGGTTTCTAAAACGCACCTCATTTCTCATCTCCTTGTGCTCGGGTTCTCCATTCCAGGTACTTTACTAGCAATCTCCCTACTTGGAGAATCAGCACCTTTAACCTCCTGTTCCCTACAGGTTGCAATTTGTCCTGAGGATGAACGGGAAGAGGGCCAACCAATGAGAGACTAGATCTAGGTGTTGGGACAGGCACAGGTCACTCTATTTTCCCATCTGGAAGAAGAATTAACCACAGGCTCAGCCTGCCGCCCAGAAGCAGAATAGGGCCTGAGGCAATCCCACGCTCTTAGGGCCAGCTCCCAAAAAAGCGAGTTGAAAAATGGAGCCCAGGGACACTGCCATTCACAAACCCGCAGAGTTATAAATGATAACTCTCGTCCACATATATATTGAGGGAAGGCTACGAAGAGGATTTGAAAGCAAGGCAGAATTGCAGGAAACAGATTTCAGGAGGTAGATTCGAATCGCCTTTAAAGCACATGAAAAGCGGAAAAACGTCGACAATGATGCCCTTGGCCAAAAAGGGCGTATGCGTTTTTTCCTGAATATATTCAGGAAAAAACGCATACGCCCTTTTTGGCCAACCAAGCAACCTGCAAAGGCAAATCAACGCTACAAAGAAGACTCGCTTCCCATCGGTCAAAAGGGCCATGCTGCAAAAAGTGTCAAAACCAGAAATGCAGGACAGGCCATGGAGAAATGGCAGCCTTGCTACGCTGATGGGCGGGATGTAAATTGCCAACAGCCCCTCTGGAGAAGAGTACGGTGTGTCCTGAAACATCGAGAAAACAGAGCTTAGGGAGCATAGGGCACGTCCACTCATGGGCGTATAAATTGGGAAAACTAAAAATCAGCAAGACACAGGCACCCCAAAGTTTAGGGCTGCTCTGTTGACAAGAACCTCCACTTCATGACACCTTAAATATCCCAGGAAAGAGAAAAATGGATAAAGAAGTTGTGGTCCTTATGTACAATGGAATATCACTCAGACATGAAATCAATGTCATAAGGATAGAAAAAGCAAGATGAGTGGACTTAGGTACGATGATTCTAAGTGAAATAAGTCACACAGAAAAAGACACTTATCATAAGCTATCACTTATAGAGGGAAGGTAAAAACCGCTACACTTGAACTGAATTACAAAACAGAACAGAGTCACACGTTTAGAAAACACACTATGGCTGCTTAACGGGAAAGGTGAGGTGGGGTGATGCATAAAACAAGGGGTTCAAATTCGCTCAGATACCGTTCCATACACCCAATATGTAATAGATAACACCTACTCCTTGCTCATTGAACTGGACTCAACACCCCCTATTCACCGCACAAGAATATATGTGACTAGTAATAATCTTAAAACCTATGTATTGATATCTGTCTGGAAGAGAGTCAAGTGGGTGTAAAGCCGCATAAACACAGCCGTGAAAAGCAGCTAAACCCCATTATAAAAATAAATTAATTTTAAAAACCCGTAAAACAAAGACAGTGAAAGAGAGAGAAATTCTTACAAAATTCGTTCAGGGGCTGTGATGCAACCTGGATTGACCATATCTAGACGCACAGCTGGATGAGACATAAGGGTGGACACACTTGGGGCTGAGAGGTTGGGTGAGGTTGGGTGAGCAAACACAGACCCTTTAAAGTAATACTGCCTGGTACACTTCCCATGGGTCCCAAATCTCCAGGTTGAAGGGCATATTCCTATATCGAAAACATGCATGAGAAACCCAGAAGGTGGTACACTGTGTGATTTTGAAAAGTTTCTAAAACGCACCTCATTTCTCATTTCCTTGTGTTCGGGTTCGCCATTCCAGCTACTTTACTAGAAATCTCAGTACTTGGAGAATCAGCACCTTTAACCTCCTGTTCCGTACAGGTTGCAATTTGTCCTGAGGATGAAAGGGAAGAGGGGCAACCAATGAGAGACTAGATCTAGGTGTTGGGACAGGCACAGGTCACTCTATTTTCCCATCAGGAAGAAGAATTAACCACAGGCTCAGCCTGCCCCCCGGAACCTGAATAGGGTCTGAGGCAATCCCGTGCTTTTGCGGACAGCTCCCAAAAAAGACAGTTGAAAAATGGAGCTCAGGGGCACTGCCATTCACAAACCCGCAGAGTTATAAATGATAACTCTCTTCCACAAATATATTGAGGGAAGGCAACGAAGAGGATTTGAAAGCAAGGCAGAATTGCAGGAAACATGTTTCAGGAGGTAGATTCGAATCGCCTTTAAACATATGTAAAGTGGTAAAACTTCGACAATGATGCCCTTGGCCAAAAAGAGCGTATGCGTTTTTTCCTGAATATATTCAGGAAAAAACGCATACGCCCTTTTTGGCCAACCAAGCAACCTGGAAAGGCAAATCAGCGCTACAAAGAAGTCTCGCTTCCCATCGGTCAAAAGGGCCATGCTGCAAAAAGTGTCAAAACCAGAAATGCAGGACAGGCCATGGAGAAATGGCAGCCTTGCTACGCTGATGGGTGGGATGTAAATTGCCAACAGCCACTCTGGAGAAGTGTACTGTGTGTCCTGAAACATCGAAAAAACACAGCTTAGGGAGCATAGGGCACGTCCACTCATGGGCGTATAAATTGGGAAAACTAAAAATCAGCAAGACACAGGCACCCCAAAGTTTAGGGCTGCTCTGTTGACAAGAACCTCCACTTCATGACACCTTAAATATCCCAGGAAAGAGAAAAATGGATAAAGAAGTTGTGGTCCTTATGTACAATGGAATATCACTCAGACATGAAATCAATGTCATAAGGCTAGGAGAAGCAAGATGATTGGATTTAGGTACGACGATTCTAAGTGAAATAAGTCACACAGAAAAAGACACTTATCATAAGCTATCACTTATAGAGGGAATGTAAAAATCGCTACACTTGAACTGAATTACAAAACAGAACAGAGTCACACGTTTAGAAAACACACTATAGCTGCTTAACGGGAAAGGTGAGGTGGGGTGATGCATAAAACAAGGGTTTCAAATTCACTCAGATACCGATCCATACACCCAATATGTAATAGACAAGACCTACTCCTTGCTCAGTGAACTGGACTCAACACCCCCTATTCACCGCACAAGAATATATGTGACTAGTAAGAATCTTAAAACCTATGTATTGATATCTGTCTGGAAGTGAGTCAAGTGGGTGTAAAGCGGCATAAACACAGCAGTGAAAAGTAGCGAATCCCCATTTTAAATTAAATAACTTTAAAAAACCCAAAAAAATAAAACAGTGATAGAGAGAGGAAATTTTACATAATTTGTTCCTGGGCTGTGATGCAACCTTTTTGATCATATCTAGACCCACAGCTGGATGAGAAATAAAGCTGGACACTCTTGCAGCTGAAGGACTCTTTCCCTAGTTACCAGATTGGGGAACGTAAATAGGCTGCCGCCCTCTGGCCGTTACCTGCAAAAGCAGCTTTAAAATCTGTGTTAATGGTCACTTCATATGAACAAGTACTTCAGGGCTGTAAATGAAACCTGCCCTCAAAATGTCTTGAGGGAGGTAGTGGCCAAAACTTTTCAAAATGTGACACTTACTTTAAGAAAACAATGTGAAGAACTAAGCTGTAATCACAGTTTGATAAATAAAAAGAGCATGCTTTAAAGATCAATTTCAACAGATTATGGGACACATGCAAATTCAGCCACACAGAGGTATCAGCTCGCACCTGTTAGAATAACCAGCAGCAAGCAAACTACAAACAATAAATATTGAAGGTGTTTTGGAGAAATGCATACCCTCAATTTTAAGTGGGACATAACCTGGAAAGAGCCACTAATGAGAACTGAATGGTGGTGCCTTTAAAACGTACACACTGAGCTACCATATGATACAGCAAGCCCACTCCTTGGCCTATAACATAAGGAGATAGAACTGGAAAGACACAGGCAAGCAAATGTGCATTGCAGCAGTATTACAATAACCAAGACATGGAGGCAACCAAAAAGTCCATCAAGAGGTGCGTGGCCAAAGAATAACTGGTACACGTACAGATGGAATATGAGCCAGGGAAAAAAACAAAACAATGCCATTTGCAGCACTGTGTATGATTCTTGAGTTAATCAGGCAAATTGTACTAAGTCAGAAAGCAAAAGACACATATCCTATAATATCACTTATAGGTCTTAGCTAAAAATTGATACCAATGAAGATATTTCCACAGAGAAATGCAATCACAGATTCATTAAACAAACTTAGGGTTCACCAAATGGAAAGGTGTGAGGATTGGATACATTAGGATATTGGGGTTAAGATAGATATAGAAACACATGTGAAATATGTAATCACCAAAGACCTACGTAATACCAAGACAAGACTACTCAACATGGTGTCATAACCTACATGGGAAAATGATCCAAAGAAGAATAGATATATGTATATGTTTAAAAGAACCACATCTTGCACACCTAGAAGAAACAAAACATTTTAATCAAATTTGCTCTGACAAAAAATAAAAATTAAATTAAAAAAAGAACAAGAAGTAATGAGACATAAACTTAAGGGGCTTTGTGCTGGCACATTGCATTCTAATTTACAACCAGAACATGACTTCCATTAAGGCTCTGTCATCACTAATAAAGCAGCTTTATAAGCAATGTTGAAGGTAGCTTAAAAGAAGTCTCACTAATTATTGATAGTAACAAGGAAACAAAGAAAAGTAAAAATCTCACTGCAAAAAGTATACATAGGGTAAGGATAGTAGATCAAACACTGATTAAACTTCTGTAAAGAATAAAAGACAACAGTAGTATGTTTTGTTAAAAAAGAGAGGGCCCAAATAAATCTGAAATGAAAGAGATGATGTTACAACAGACACCACAGAAATACAAAGTATCTTAAGATACACACAGGGTAACTCAGGGCTCAGACTGGACAGAGCCCACTCTCCAGTCCCCTGTACATGACTTACAGGAGCCTCAGGAACTGAGGAGGAGGTCCCTGAGGAGAGGCTCAAGATAGAATATGGTAGGCATTAACATGACTGCATTCATCTTAAACATGCCTGAACTACATTCACACGAGATGATTTTGTCCTGTATGTACATCGGCACCTCTAGCCGGAACTGCAGATCTTTGGCTTCAACACCTCTACTGACAACATTAGCTTCACCTGCTGTGGACCGTCTCCTATAGGATTTCTAGAATCACAAAACATCGAAGCTTCACAGGACCCAGAGTCTGTGCGACTCCACACAGAGTCTCAGAGTCTCAACTCCACTCAGATACTCCACTCTTGGAGGGCACACACAAAGTAGTGTGCACATCAGAACCCAGGGGAAGGAGCAGTGACCCCGTAGGAGAATGACCAGAACTACCTGCTACTTTTAGAGGGTCTCCTGCAGAGGCAGCTGGTGGCTGTGGCTGTGGCTCACCGTGAGGACAACAACACTGGCAGCAGAAGTTCTGGGAAATACTCCTTGGTGTGAGCCCTCCCAGAGTCCGCCATTAGCCCCACCAAGAGCAAGGTAGGCTCCAGTGCTGGGTCCCCTCAGGCCAAACAACCAACAGGGAGGGAACCCAGCCCCATGCATCAGCAGACAAGCAGATTCAACTTTTTATTAAAGTTTTATTTAATCCGTAGACAAGCGGATTAAAGCTCTGCCCACCAAAGCAACACCCAGCTCTACCCACCACCAGTCCCTCCCATCAGGAAGCTTGCACAAGCCTCTAAGATAGACTCATCCACCAGAGAGCAGACAGCAGAAGCAAGAAGAACTACAATTCTGCAGCCTGTGGAAGGAAAACCACATTCACAGAAAGATAGACAAAATGAAAAGGCAGAGGAATTTATACCAGATCAAGGAACAAGATAAAACCCCAGAAAAAAAACGAAATGAGGTGGAGATAGGGAACCTTCCAGAAAAAGAATTCAGAATAATGATAGTGAAGTTGAGCCAAGACCTTAGAAAAAGAAAGGAGGCAAAGATCGAGAAGACACAAGAAATGCTTAACAAAGACCTAGAAGAATTAAGGAACAAACACCTAGAAGAATTAAAGAACAAACAAACAGAGGTGAACAATGTAATAACTGAAATGAAAAATACACTAGAAGGAATCAGTAGCAGAATAACTGTGGCAGAAGAACGGATAAGTGGCCTGGAAGACAGAAAGGTGGAAATCACTGCCATGGAACAGAATAAAAAAAAGAATGAAAATAAATGAAGACACCCCAAGAGTCCTCTGGGACAACATTAAACGCAACAACATTCGCATTATAGGGGTCCCAGAAGGAGAAGAGAGAGAGAAAGGACCCGAGAATATATTTGAAGAGATTATGGTCAAAAACTTCCCTAGCATGGGAAAAGAAATAGCCACCCAAGTCCAGAAGCACAGAGTGTCCCAGGCAGGAGAAACCAAAGGAGAAAAATGACAAGACACATAGTAATCAAATTGACAAAAATTAACGACAAAGAAAAATTATTGAAAGCAGCAAGGGAAAAATGACAAATAACATACAAGGGAAATCCCATAAGGATAACAGCTGATTTCTCAGCAGAAAATCTACAAGCCAGAAGGAAGTGGCATGATAAATTTAAAGTGATGAAAGGGAAGAACCTACAACCAAGGGTACTGCACCCTGCAAAGAGCTCATTCAGATTTGATGGAGAAATCAAAAGCCTTACAGACAAGCAAAAGCTAAGAGAATTCAGCACCATGCAACCAGCTCTACACCAAATGCTAAAAGAACTTCTCTAAGTGGGAAACACAAGAGAAGAAAAGGACCCACCAAGACAAACCCATAACAATTAAGAAAATAGTAGTAGGAACATACATATCGATAATTACCTTAAACGTGAATGCACTAAATGTTCCAACCAAAAGACATAGACTGGCTGAATGGATACAAAAACAAGACCCATATATATGCTGTCTACAAGAGACCCATTTCAGACCTAGGGACACATACAGACTGAAAGTGAGGCGATGGAAAAATATATTCTATGCTAATGAAAATCAAAAGAAAGCTGGAGTAGCAATACTCATATCAGATAAAATAGACTTTAAAATAAAGAATGTTACAAGAGACAAGGAAAGACACTACATAATGGTCAAGGGATCAATCCAAGAAGAAGATATAACAATTATAAATATATATGTACCCAACATAGGAGCACCTCAATGTATAAGGCAACTGCTAACAGTTATAAAAGAGGAAATCGACAGTAACACAATAATAGCGGGGGACTTTAACAGCTCACTTACACCAGTGGAGATCAGCCAGACAGAAAATTAATAAGGAAACACAAGCTTTAAATGACACAATAGACCAGATAGAGTTCATTGATATTTATAGGACATTCCATCCAAAAACAGCAGATTACACGTTCTTCTCAACTGCACACGGAATATTCTCCAGGATAGATCACATCTTGGGTCACAGATAAAGCCTCAGTAAATTTAAGAAAACTGAAATCATATCAAGCAGCTGTTCCGACCACAATGCTATGAGATTAGAAATCAATTACATGGAAAAAACTGTAAAAAACACAAACACATGGAGGCTAAACAATACGTTACTAAATAACCAAGAGATCACTGAAGAAATCAAAGGGGAAATCAAAAACTACCTAGAGACAAATGACAACAAAAACACGATGATCCAAAACCTATGGGATGCAGCAAAAGGAGTTCTAAGAGGGAAGTTTATAGCAATACAAGCCTACCTCAAGAAACAAGAAAAATCTCAAATAAACAATCTAACCTTACACCTAGAGGAACTAGAGAAAGAAGAACAAAACCCAAAGTTAGTAGAAGGAAAGAAATCCTAAAGATCAGAGCAGAAATAAATGAAATAGAAACAAAGAAAACGGAAGCAAAGATCATCAAAACTAAAAGCTGGTTCTTTGAGAAGATAAGCAAAAATGATCAACCTTTAGCCACACTCAAGAAAAAGAGGGAGAGGACGCAAATCAACAAAATTAGAAGTGAAAAAGGAGAAGTTACAACAGACACCACAGGAATACAAAGCATCCTAAGAGACTACTACAAGCAACTCTGTGCCAATAAAATGGACAATCTGGAAGAAATGGACAAATTCTTAGAAAGGTATAACCTTCTAAGACTGAACCAGGAAGAAATAGAAAATATGAACAAACCTATCACAAGCAATGAAATTGAAACTGTGATTAAAAATCTTCCAACAAACAAAAGTCCAGAACCAGATGGCATTACAGGTGAATTCTATCAAACATTTAGAGAAGAGCTAACACCCAACCTTCTCAAATTCTTCAAAACAATTGCAGGGGAAGGAACACTCCCAAACTCATTCTATGAGACCACCATCACCCTGATACCAAAATCAGACAGAGATACTACAAGGAAAGAAAATTATAGACCAATATCCCTGATGAATATAGATGCAAAAATCCTCAACAAAATACTAGCAAACAGAATCGAACAACACATTAAAAGGATCATACACCATGATCAAGTGGGGTTTATCCCAGGGATGCAAGGATTCTTCAATATACACAAATCAATGTGATACACCATATTAACAAATTGTAGAATAAAACCATATGGTCATCTCAATAGATGAAGGAAAAGATTTTGAGAAAATTCAACACTCATTTACGATAAAAACTCTGCAGAGTGTGGGCATAGAGGGAAACTACCTCAACATAATAAAGGCCATATATGACAAACCCACAGCAAACAGCATTCTCAATGGTGAAAAACTGAAAGCGTTTCCTCTAAGATCAGGAACAAGACGAGGATGTCCACTCTCACCACTGCTATTCAACATAGTTTTGGAAGTCCTAGCCATGGCAATCAGAGAAGAAAAAGAAATAAAAGGAATACAAAACGGAAAAGAAGAAGTAAAATTGTCACTGTTTGCAGATGACATGATATCATAGATAGAGAATCTTAAAGATGCCACCAGAAAACCACTGGAGCTAATCAATGAATTTGGTAAAGTTGCAGGATACAAAATTAATGCACAGAAATTGCTTGCATTCCTATACACTAACAATGAAAGATCAGAAAGAGAAATTAAGGAAACAATCCCATTACCACTGCAACAAAAAGAATAAAATACCTAGGAATAAACCTACCTAAGGAAGTAAAAGACCTGTACTCAGAAAACTATAAGACACTGATGAAAGAAATCAAAGATGATATAAACAGATGGAGACATATACCATGTCCTTGGATTAGAAGAATCAATATTGTGAAAATGACTATACTACCCAAAGCAATCTACAGATTCAATGCAATCCCGATCAAAATACCTTTGGCATTTTCTACAGAACAAGAAAAAAAAAATCTTAAAATTTGTAGGGAGACACAAAAGACCCTGGATAGCCAAAGCAGTCTTGAGGGGGAAAAAAAAGAGCTGGAGGAATCAGACTTCCAGACTTCAGACTATATTACAAAGCTACAGTAATCAAGATAATATGGTACTGACACAAACACAGAAATATAGGTCAATAGAAAAGGATAGAAAGCACAGAGATAAACCCACGTACCTATGGTTAACTAATCTATGAAAAAGGAGGCAAGGGTATACAATGGAGAAAAGACAGTGTCTTCAGTAAGTGGTGTTGGGAAAACTGGACAGCTACATGTAAAAGAATGAAATTAGTACACTCCCTAACACCATACACAAAAATAACTCAAAATGGATTAGAGACCTAAGTATAAGACCAGCCACTATAAAACTCTTAGAAGAAAACATAAGCAGAACAGTCTATGACATAAATCACAGCAAGATCCTTTTTGACCCACCTCCTAGAGAAATGGAAATAAAAACAAAAATTAAAAAATGGGACCAAATGAAACATAAATTCTTTTGCACAGCAAAGGAAAACTTAAGCAAGATGAAAAGACAACCATCAGAATGGGAGAAAATATTTTCAAATGAAGCAAATGGCAAAGGATTAATCTACAAAAAGCAGCTCATGTAGCTCAATATCACAAAACCAAACAACCCAATCCAAAAATGGGCAGAAGACCTAAATAGACATTTCTCCAAAGAAGATATACAGGTTGCCAACAAACACATGAAAGGATGCTGAACATCACTAATCATTGGAGAAATGCAAATCAAAACTACAGTGAGGTATCACCTCACACCAGTCAGAATGGCCATCATCAAAAAATCTACCAACAGTAAATGCTGGAGAGGCATTTATTGGAGAAAAGGGAACCCTCTTGCACTGTTGGTGGGAATGTAAATTGATATAGCCACTAGGTAGAACGGTATGGGGCTTCCTTAAAAACTAAAAATAGAACTACCATGCAACCCAGCAAACCCACTCCTGGACATTTACCCTGAGAAAACCATAATTCAAAAAGAGTCATGTACCACAATGTTCACTGTAGCTCTATTTACAATAGCCAGGACATGGAAGCAACCTAAGTGTCCATCAACAGATAAATGGATAAAGAAGATGTGGCACATATATACAATGGAACATTATTCAGCCATAAAAAGAAACGAAATTGAGTTATTTTTAGTGAGGTGGATGGATCTAGAGTCTGTCCTACAGAGTGAAGTAAGTCAGAAAGAGAAAAACAAATACCGTATGCTAACACATATATATGGAATCTAAAAAAAAAAAGTTTATGAAGAACCTAGGGGCAGGAAAGGATTAAGGACACAGACGTAGAGAAAGGACTTGAGGACATGGGGAGAGGGAAGGGTAAGCTGGGACAAAGTGAGAGAGTGGTATGGACATATATACACTACCAAATGTAAAATTGATAGCTACTGGGAAGCAGCCACATAGCACAGGGAGATCAGCTCTGTGCTTTGTGACCACCTAAAAGGGTGGGATAAGGGAGTGAGAGGGAGGTGCAAGAGGGAGGGGATATGGTGTTATATGTATACGCATAGCTGATTCACTTTTTTATACAGCAGAAACTAACACACAATTGTAAAGCAATTATACTCCAATAAAGATGTAAAAGAAAAAAAAAAAAAAAAAGAAAGCCCAGAGATAAACCTACACACCTATGGCCCACTATCTATGACAAAGGAGGCAAGGGTATACAATGGAGAAAAGACAGTCTCTTCAATAAGTGGTGCTGGGAAAAATGGACAGCTACATGTAAAAGAATGAAATTAGAACACTCCCTAACACCATACACAAAAAATAAACTCCAAATGGATTAGAGACCGAAATGTAAGACCGGACACTATAAA
This sequence comes from Eschrichtius robustus, assembly GCF_028021215.1. Classification (NCBI taxonomy): domain Eukaryota; kingdom Metazoa; phylum Chordata; class Mammalia; order Artiodactyla; family Eschrichtiidae; genus Eschrichtius; species Eschrichtius robustus. The sequence continues at coordinate 84,708 of NW_027175470.1, read as the reverse complement.
ACTCTTAGAGGAAAACATAGGAAGAATACTCTTTGACATAAATCACAGCAAGATCTTTTTTGATCCACCTCCTAGAGTAATGAAATAAAAAAAAAAAAAAAAAAAAAAAAAGGGGAGCAAATGAAACCTAAAAGCTTTTGCAAAGCAAAGGAAACTACAAACAAGACGAAAAGACAACCCTCAGAATGGGAGAAAATATTTGCAAACGAATCAATGGACAAAGGATTAATCTCCAATGTATATAAACAGCTCATGCAGCTCAACAGTAAAAAAACAAACAAACCAATCCAAAAATGGGCAGATGACGTAAATAGACATTTGTCCCAAGAAGACATACAGATGACCAAGAAACACATGAAAAGCTACTCAACATCACTAATTATTAGAGAAATATAAACCAAAACTACAATGAGGTATCACCTCACACGAGTTAGAATGGGCATCATCAGAAAATCTACAAACAACAAATGCTGGAGAGGGTGTGGAGAAAAGGGAACCCTCTTACACTATTTGTGGGAATGTAAATTGATACAGTCACTATGGAGAACAGTATGGAGGTTCCTTAAAAAACTAAAAATAGAATTACCATATGACCCAGCAATCCCACTACTGGCCATATACCCAGAGAAAACCATAATTCAAAAAGACATATTCACCACAATATTCATTGCAGCACTATTTACAATAGCCAGGTCATGGAAGCAACCTAAATGCCCATAGACAGACGAACGGAAAAGATGTGCTACATATATAAAATGGAATATTACTCAGCCATAAAAAGGAATGAAATTGGGTCATTTGTAGAGACGTGGATAGATCTAGAGACTGTCATACAGAGTGAAGTAAGTCAGAAAGAGAAAAACAAATATCGTATATTAACGCATACATGTAGAACCTAGAAAAATGGTAAAGATGAACTGGTTTGCAAGGCAGAAATAGAGACACAGATGTAGAGAACAAATGTATGGACACCAAGGGGGGAAAGTGGCAGGGTGGTGGTGGTGGGATGAATTGCGACCCTGGGATTGACATATATACACTTATATGTATAAAATAGATAACCAATAAGAGCCTGCTGTATAAAAAAATGAATAAAATAAATTCAAAAATTAAAAAATAAATAATACTTAAGAAAATAAAACAGAAAAAAAAAGTTCTGTCCTTCCCATAGACGTATTTATATGAATGAATGATTTCCATGCTTATATCCATAAATACAAAAAGAGGAATAAAACTTACCTTGAACCAAAAAAGAAAAAAAAAAACTGAACCCACTGGTCATACAGAGGAAAACCCTATCAGCGCACTTGCTCCAGTGGTAAACAATTCTTAAGTTGGTCACAGGTGGGGAATCATCTCCCATGCAGCCAGCAGCCCCCACACAAGGAGCGTCCTCATTGCAAAGCTGGGGGACCGTGAGGAGGCGTCTGACTAAACGTGAGCTGAGCCCCAGGCCAGCTGCTGCTGAACTTTTCCCACCGTTCCCAGGTAAAACACCTGAATGTGTGCAAAGACTAAAAACTAGAGGAAGGGGCTTGGAGTCACACCAGCGACAGCACGCAGGCCGACTTGGTGCCTGCAGGCTAGCCAGGATGGTCCTGGCCCCGGGCGCTCATCTGGAAACTTTCCATTTCCCTGCCTGAGGTACCCCTCCTGTCCCGGCCCCCACTGCTTTTTTCCTTCCTTACCTCTGCCCGGGGAGAAATTCCAGCAGCAAGTATGGGTGACACATCCTCTTCTTTAGCAGGTGGCAGCCCGGCAACTCCTGCAGAAAGTCCAGTAGAGCCCCAGTCACAACGGGCCACTCATAGAGCCGTAGGCCCTACTGCCTCCCACCAGCCCAACCCCGAGACTGCTGACGGGGCAGAGAATATGGCGTCAGGCACAGCTGCAGAGGCTTTTGCTGCCTGGAGGGGTGTTTATATTGACCTCAACCCAGGCACACCTGGGAAGGGCTGGCCGGCCGGGTCAGGCTGCCCAGGTCAGCCAATCCTCGCCCCTCAGGGGCTCAGATTTGCAGAAAATGGGCCTTGCTGCACCGGCCAGATCCAAGGAACAGGTGTAGGGTCCCGAGAGTCAGGATAGATAAGGGGCGGCAGCCCTGGCTTGTTTTCTAATCATTTTATCTGGTCCATGAGTGGGAGACAACTTCAAGAAGACCCTCTGCTAATGAGAGGAACCCAGGAGTCAGGGAGAGGAGGGGTGGTGGGTGGAAACAGAGGCCTGGTGCCCCGGCTGCTGTGGAAGCCCCTAGAAGACCAGGCAGAGGGAGGCCGCACAGAGTGAAGCCTAGGGTCACAGACCTGTTGGAGCTGCTGTTTATTAGTTCAAGCTCTGCTCTGAGGTGCTCTGTGTCAGCTCTGAGTGACAGGTGTGCTGGGGGTGCTCTGAAATGAGGGCTATGTGCACAGTTCCTGTGTGCCCAGCCCTGTCGGGGTACCTGTTCACGGGAGTTCCATATCCAGGGAGGGGCATGCCCACGAGAGCCCCGTGGGCTGCTGCGTACCTGCCCAGGTGAGCTCCATATCCTGGGAGGGGCCTGACCATGATGGCCCCATGGGCTGCTGGGTACCTGCCCAGGTGAGCTCCATATCCTGGGAGGGGCCTAACCACCACAGCCCCATGGGCTGCTGGGTACCTGCCCAGGTGAGCTCCATATGCTGGGAGGGACCTGACCACAAGAGCCCCGTGAGCTGCTGGGGACCTGGTAGAGGACGCCAGGACAGTCAGTGAAGCCACAGAGGATATACATCTAGTAGTTCCTAATTCCTACACCCTGCTGGTCATTCTACCATCCACCAGGACATGGTATTCTGTATTAGACTTCAATGATGCCTTCTTCTGTATTCCATTCGTCCCAGAGTCACAAGAAATTTTGGCTGTGAGTGGCAGGACTCAACATACAACAAAAACAATACTGCTGGGCCGTCCTGCCCCAGGGGTTCAAAAATTCCCACACCATCTTTGGGGAAACGTTAGCTAAAGACCTAAAAAATCTACCTCTGGAGAAGGGAACCCTCCTTCAATATGCAGATGACATTCTGATCACCAGCCCGACTAAGGAGGCCTCTGAACTACCTAGCCAATAAAAGATAGAAGGTGTCCAAGAAAAAGGCTCAAATATCACAAACTAAGGTGACCTTCCTGGGCTTCATTCGCACAGAAGGTCGGAAAAGCCCACCCCAGGAAAGGGAAGAAGCCATTTGCAGCCTCACCCTTCCTGAAACTAGAAGACAGCTTAGGGGTTCCTGGGGAGACCGGGGTTTGCTGCATCTGGATCCCTAACTACAGTCTAATAGCTGGGCCTCTATATGAAACACTGAAAGGAAAAGATGATGATCCTTTTGAATAGAATCCAGAAGCGGCCTTTCAAGAATGGAAAGAGCAGTCAGTTCAGATCCTTGCCCTGGACCTCCCTAAGTTAGCTAAACCCTTTGACCTTTACATTCCTGGTCCAAGGCGAATCGCCCTTGGAGTATTAGTGCAAAAAATGGGACCACTTGAAATGGAACAATGCAAGAATGCCCTCCAGGCATTGGCCAGCCACCCCATCCGACCAGGATACTGGGGGTATCTAAAAACCTGGAAATCAGCAGCCCGCAAGGCCAGCTCCCTCCTAAGGGAAAAGGACGCCACTTGGTGATCCTAACCACCCACCATGCCCTGAAGTTGCAGGGATTGCTCCGTGGGCACAATGACCTCGAGTGAGGAGGCGCTCCAACACCAACCTCCAGAGAGAAAACCTGGAGCAATGGGCCCCCATGACGACTCGTTTGACCATCACTTGACCTGGAGCTTCTCTCAGAAAACAACAAGAGTGTGTCCCAAAAGAGCAGACTATTGCTTACAGGACTTACTGCACCCAGAGCGGAGCTAATAAACTTGGCAGGGGAACCGTAAATAACGCTGCCACCATAGAAAAGCCTACAGACACCGCGGTGACGGCGGCCAATGAGACCGGCTGTACTCCTGGCTACTTCAAAAGGCCGTTGACTGAGTGGCCGTCAAGGTCCTGGATCACCACCGGCCCTGGACTGTCTGGGAGTTGAGCAAGCAGGGCTCTGACACCTGGTGTTGTTTGTACGTTAATTCAGTGGCCTAACTGAAGAAAGTGCAGACTACTGGTCAGAGCATCTAGGCTAGCAGGAACTGTCAGCCTAAGGGGCCGAACCAATGTGGAGCAGGGTAAAACGGCCCACCCCCCCCCCAGCGTCTCTGCACATCTCTTTCCTGGACCCTTAAAGGTCATTAGAATCTATAAAACTTCCAATGCTGGTGCTCAGGCAGACGAGCAGTGAGGGAGGAGGCCTGGGGACAATCAACCTCACCTGGAGGCTGCTTGGGAGAAGTCCTCCCCCTCGCCCCGGGTATGAGGACACCCAACTCAGCACGAAGCATTTACAGAAGAGGTGTCTGCACCCTCAGCACCCCAAGAATGAGGAATGGGACAAAAGGCAGAGGAGGGCTTTGTCACTGGCAAAGCCCATGAAAAATTCCTGGGAGATGAAAATAGAATCTGGGCAATAAAATAAAGTCTAAGCATTTTTTCCTTTGTGCTTTGTCTAATTTCACTTGCTCCTAGGTTTCCACATGCAGAGGTCCCACACCCGACACTTCAGACCCGATTTCCTAGTGCAAAATGGCTGGGCCGACACCTCAGCTCGTGGGGCCCCGTGCAGACTCTGCGACATAGAGCCTGAGCTCCAGCCAACCCGGCCCTCGAGAGCTCCGCCCACTCCCTCCCGCTGACGCTGCCAGGATCTCTACACAGCAGCCCGGCCCACAACCCGCAGGGGAGCACACACTCTCACCTCTCCATTCTCTGATCAAAATATAAAGTTTTCCTTTGCTTCTGAACCAAAGTCAGTCTCGATCTGTTGGCTCCAATGACACTAGGCAGGGAGACCCTTGTTGGGGCCCACTCTGCAGGATCAGTAACAGAATTTGAGAACATTGTAACTTCAAAGAACAGATGTGCGAGCCAAACTGTAATTAACATAGAGCAGTGTATAAGGCTCGTGTAAAATAAGATGTTTCTAACACTTCCATTTGATATTTCCATCACTTTATTATAAGCAAGTTTAGTGGAGGGGTTTGTCTTATTTGTCAGGTCAACAGTAGAGAAATGCAGTGATTTCTTTCCAAGGATGGACATCTAATAATCTTGGTTGAAGTTTCAACCTTGTTTTGAATGATTTTCCATTGAAAATGATACCTCTCTTTCAGCTCCTAGATTTCTGAGAAGTATAAAATCTTATATTTTTTATTACCAAAGGGGAAAGGTGGGAGGAGGGATAAATTAACAGTTTCAGATTAACATATACACACTGCTATGTATAAAATATATCATCAACAAGGAACTACTGTATAACACAGGGAACTATACTCAATATTTTGTAATGACCCCTAAGGGGAAATAATCTGAAAAACAATAGATATCTATATCGACATCATCTATCAACTACAGATAAAATGGAAACTAAAGGAGGCCGATGGTGAGCGTTTCTGAACCTGAAGACTTCAATCATCTAAAGTTCGGACTCTGCCTACGGCCCAAGTCCCTTAATGAACACACATGTACCAGTAGCTTAAAAATTCCCCAGATTGGAGTTCGGGGAGACACTGATTTGGAAAAATCCCTGGTGTTCTCCTTACATACACGGGACCTTTCCTACAGCTAAAACATGCCTGTGACACCCAGAAGATGGAACACGGTTGGATCAGGGAGCTTTTGGAAAAGGCACCAAAACTCCTAATTTCCTGGATGTCGGGTTCACACCTCCAGCCTTTTTCCTTAAAATCTCCCCACCTGAGGATGTCAGCACCTTCAACATCCAGTTGCACAAAATTTGGAATTTTTCCAAAGGAAGAAGGGGAAGGAGGAGAAACAAGGAGAGCCAAGCCCTAGATGTTCGGACAGGCACATGTCACTCTAATTTCCAATCAGGAAGAAGAATTAAGCAAAGGCTTAGCCTGCCACCGGGAACCACAGTAGGGCCAGAAGCAAACCAGCGGTTCTGCGGACAGCTCCCAAAAAAGCGAGTTGAAAAATGGAGCTCAGGGGCACTGCAATTCACAAACCTGCAGAGTTATAAATTATAACTATCGTCCAAAACTATATTGAGGGAAGGCAACGAACAGGATTGGAAAGCAAGGCAGAATTGCAGGAAACAGATTTCAGGAGTTAGATTCGAATAGCCCCTAAAGCACATGAAAAGCGGCCAAAAGTCGACAACGATGCACATGGGCAAAAAGAGCATATGTGTTTTTTTCTGAATAAATTCAGGAAAAAACGCATAGGCTCTTTTTGGCCAACCAAGCAAGCTGGAAATGCAATGCAGCACTACAAAGAAGTCTCACTTCCCATCGGTCAAAAGGGCCTTCCTAAAAAAGTGTAAAAAAAATACAGGAGAGGCCAGGGAGGAAAGGGAGCATTGTTACACTGATGGTCGGGATGTAAATTGCCAATGGCGACTCTGGAGAACGGTTCGGTGTTTCCTAAAACATCTAAAAAACACAGCTAGAGAGAAAGGGGCACATCCATTCATGGGCGTATAAATTGGAAAAATTAAAATCAACAAGACACAGACACCCCAAAGTTTAGGGCTGCTCTGGTTACAAGAATCTCCACTTGTGTACATCTTAAATATCACAGGGATGAGAAAAATGGTAAAGAAGTTGTGGTACTTATGTACAATGGAATATCACTCAGCCATGAAATCAATATCATAAGGCTAGTAGCAGCATGATGAGTGGATTTAGGTACGACGATTCTAAGTGAAATAAGTCAAACAGAAAAAGACACTTATCATAAGATATCACTTATAGAGGGAATGTAAAAACCGTTACCCTTAAACTGAATTACAAAACAGAACAGAGTCACCCATTTTAAAAACACACTATGGCTGCTTAACGGGAAAGGTGAGGTGGGGTGATGCATAAAACAAGGGTTTCAAATTAGCTCAGATACCATTCCATAAACCCAATATGTAGTAGACAAGACCTACTCCTTGCTCAGTGAACTAGACTCAACACCCCCTATTCAGCACACAAGAATATATCTGAGTAGTAAGAATCTGAAAACCTATGTATTGATCTCTCTCTGGAAGAGAGTCAAGTGAGTGTAAAGCGGCTTAAAAACAGCCGTGAAAAGCAGCTAAAACCCATTTTAAAAATAAATTACTTTAAAAAACCCGTAAAACAAAGACAGTGTAAGAGAGAGTAATTCTTACAAAATTCGTTCAGGGGCTGTGATGCAACCTGGATTGACCATATCTAGACCCACAGCTGGATGAGACATAAGGGTGGACACTCTTGGGGCTGAGAGGTTTGGTGAGGTTGGGTGAGCAAACGCTGACCCTTTAAAGTAATACTGCGTGGTACCCATCCCATTGGTCCCAAATCTCCAGGTTCAAGGGCATCTTCCTACAACGAAAACATGCATGAGTAACCCAGATCATGGTACACCGTCTGATCGGGAAAGGGTTCTGAAACGCACCTCATTTCTCATCTCCTTGTGCTCGGGTTCGCCATTCCAGCTTCTTAACTAGTAATCTCCCTACATGGAGAAACAGCACCTTTAAGCTCCTGTTCCATACAGGTTGCAATTTGTCCTGAGGATGAACGGGAAGAGGGGCAACCAATGAGAGACTAGATCTAGGTGTTGGGACAGGCACAGGTCACTCTATTTTCCCATCAGGAAGAAGAAATAACCACAGGCTCACCCTGCCGCCCGGAACCAGAATAGGGCCTGAGGCAATCCCGCACTTCTGCGGCCAGCTCCCAAAAAAGCCAGTTGAAAAATGGTGCATATGGGCACTGCAATTCACAAACCTGCAGAGTTATAAATGATAACTCTCTTCCACAAATATATTGAGGGAAGGCAACGAAGAGGATTTGAAAGCAAGGCAGAACTGCAGGAAACACATTTCAGGAGGTAGATTCGAATCGCCTTTAAAGCACATGAAAAGCGGCAAAACGTCGACAATGATGCCCTTGGCCAAAAAGTGCGTACGCGTTTTTTCCTGAATATATTCAGGAAAAAACGCATACGCCCTTTTTGACCAACCAAGCAACCTGGAAAGGCAAATCAGCGCTACAAAGAGGTCTCGCTTCCAATCCGTCAAAAGGGCCATGCTGAAAAAAGTGTGAAAACCACAGAAGCAGGACAGGCCATGGAGAAATGGGAGCCTTGCTACACTGATGGGCGGGATGTAAATTGCCAGCAACCACTCTGGAGAAGTGTACGGTGTGGCGTGAAACATCAAAAAAACACAGCTTAGGGAACATAGGGCACTTCCACTCCTGGGCGTATAAATTGGGAAAATTAAAAATCAGCAAGACACAGGCACCCCAAAGTTTAGGGCTGCTCTGTTGACAAGAACCTCCACTTCATGACACCTTATATATCCCCGGAAAGAGAAAAATGGATAAAGAAGTTGTGGTCCTTATGTACAATGGAATATCACTCAGCCATGAAATCAATGTCATAAGGCTAGTAGCAGCATGATGAGTGGATTTAGGTACGACGACTCTAAGTGAAATAAGTCACACAGAAAAAGACACTTATCATAATCTATCACGTATAGAGGGAATGTAAAAACTGCTACACTTGAACTGAATTACAAAAGAGAACAGAGTCACACGTTTAGAAAACACACTATGGCTGCTTAACGGGAAAGATGAGGTTGTGTGATGCATAAAACAAGGGTTTCAAATTAGATCAGATACCGTTCCATACACCCAATATGTAATAGACAAGACCTACTCCTTGCTCAGTGAACTGGACACAACACCCCCTATTCACCGCACAAGTATATATCTGACTAGTGAGAATCTTAAAACCTATGTATTGATATCTCTCTGGAAGTGTGTCAAGTGGGTGTAAAGCCGCATAAACACAACCGTGAAAAGCAGCTAAACCCCATTATAAAAATAAATTACTTGTAGAAACCCGTAAAATAAAGACAGTGAAAGAGAGAGAAATTCTTACACAATTAGTTCAGGGGCTGTGATGCAACCTGGATTGAAAATATCTAGACCCACAGTTGGATGAGACCTAAGGGTGGACATTCTTGGGGCTGAAAGGTTTGGTGAGGTTGGGTGAGCAAACACAGACGGTTTAAGGTAATACTGCGTGGTACCCATCCCATGGGGCCCAAATCTCCAGTTTTAAGGGCATCTTCCTGCATTGAAAACATGCATGAGAAACCCAGAAGATGGTACACCATGTGATCGGGAAAGGTTTCTAAAACGCACCTCATTTCTCATCTCCTTGTGCTCGGGTTTGCCATTCCAGCTACATTACTAGCAATCTCCCTACTTGGAGAATCAACACCTTTAACCTCCTGTTCTGTACAGGTTGCAATTTGTCCTGAGGATGAACGGGAAGAGGGGCAACCAATGAGAGACTAGATGTAGGTGTTGGGACAGGCACAGGTCACTCTATTTTCCCATCAGGAAGAAGAATTAACCACAGGCTCAGCCTGCCACCCGGAACCAGAATAGGGCCTGAGGCAATCCCGCGCTTCTGCGGCCAGCTCCGAAAAAAGCCAGTTGAAAAATGGAGCACATGGGCACTGCAATTCACAAACCCGCTGAGTTATAAATGATAACTCTCGTCCACAAATACATTGAGGAAAGGCAACGAAGAGGATTTGAAAGCAAGTCAGAACTGCAAAACACAGATTACAGGAGGTAGATTCGAATCGCCTTTAAAGCACAAGAAAAGCGGCAAAACGTGGAAAATGATGCACTTGGCCAAAAAGGGCGTATGCGTTTTTTCCTGAATATATTCAGGAAAAAACGCATACGCCCTTTTGGGCCAACCAAGCAACCTGGAAAGGCAAATCAGCGCTACAAAGTAGTCTCGCTTCCCATGGGTCAAAAGGGCCATGCTGAAAAAAGTGTCAAAACCACAAATGCAGGACAGGCCATGGAGAAATGGGAGCCTTGCCACGCTGATGGGCGGGATGTAAATTGCCAACAGCCACTCTGGAGAAGTGTACGGTGTGGCCTGAAACATCGAAAAAACAAAGTTTATGGAGCATAGGGCACTTCCACTCATGGGCGTATAAATTGGGAAAACTAAAAATCAGCAAGACTCAGGCACCCCAAAGTTTAGGGCTGCTCTGTTGACAAGAACCTTCACTGCACGAAACATTAAATATCCCAGGAAGGAGAAAAATGGATAAAGAAATTGTGGTCCTTATGTACAATGGAATATCACTCAGCCATGAAATCAATGTCATAAGGCTAGTAGCAGCATGATGAGTGGATTTAGGTACGACGACTCTAAGTAAAATAAGTCACACAGAAAAAGACACTTATCAAAAGCTATCACCTATAAAAGGAATGTAAATATCGCAACAATTGAACTGAATTACAAATCACAACAGAGTCACACATTTAGAAAACACACTATGGCTGCTTAACGGGAAAGGTGACGTGGGGTGATGCATAAAACAAGGGTTTCAAATTAGCTCAGATACCGTTCCATACACCCAATATGTAATAGACAAGACCTACTCCTTGCTCAGTGAACTGGACTCAACACCCCCTATTCACCACACAAGAATATATCTGACTAGTGAGAATCTTAAAACTTATTTATTGATATCTCTCTGGAAGTGAGTCAAGTGGGTGTAAAGCCGCTTAAACACAGCCGTGAAGGGCAGCTAAACCCCATTATAAAAAAAAATTAGTTTTAAAAACCCATGAAACAAAGACAGTGAAAGCGAGAGAAATTCTTACAAAATTCATTCAGGGGCTTTGACGCAACCTGGATTGACCATATCTAGACCCACAGCTGGATGAGACATAAGGTTGGACACTCTTGGGGCTGAGAGGTTTGGTGTGGTTGGGTGAGCAAACGCAGACCCGTTAAAGTAATAAAGCGTGGTACCCATCCCATGGGTCCCAAATCTCCAGGTTCAAGGGCATCTTCCTACATCGAAAACATGCATGAGAAACCCAGAAAATGGTACACCGTGTGATTGGGAATGTTTCTAAAACGCACCTCATTTTTCATCTCCTTGTGCTCGGGTTCACCATTCCAGCTACTTCACTAGCAATCTCCCTACTTGGAGAATCAGCACCTTTAAGCTCCTGTTCCCTACAGGTTGCAATTTGTCCTGAGGATGAATGGGAAGAGGGGCAGCCAAAGAGAGACTAGATCTAGGTGTTGGGACAGGCACAGGTCACTCTATTTTCTCATCAGGAAGAAGAAATAACCACAGGCTCAGCCTGCCACCCGGAACCAGAATAGGGCCTGAGGCAATCCCGCACTTCTGCGGCCAGCTCCCAAAAAAGCCAGTTGAAAAATGGAGCACATGGGCACTGCAATTCACAAACCTGCAGAGTTATAAATGATAACTCTCTTCCACAAATATATTGAGGGAAGGCAACGAAGAGGATTTGAAAGCAAGGCAGAATTGCAGGAAACAGGTTTCAGGAGGTAGATTCGAATCGCCTTTAAAGCACATGAAAAGCGGCAAAACGTCGACAATGATGCCCTTGGCCAAAAAGGGCGTATGCGTTTTTTCCTGAATATATTCAGGAAAAAACGCATACGCCCTTTTTCGCCAACCAAGCAACCTGGAAAGGCAAATCAGCGCTACAAAGAAGTCTCGCTTCCGATCCGTCAAAAGGGCCCTGCTGAAAAAAGTGTCAAAACCACAAATGCAGGACAGGCCAAGGAGAAATGGGAGCCTTGCCACACTGATGTGCGGTATGTAAATTGCCAACAGCCACTCTGGAGAAGTGTACGGTGTGTCCTGAAACATCGAAAAAACACAGCTTAGGGAGCATAGGGCACTTCCACTCATGGGCGTATAAATTGGGAAAACTAAAAATCAGCAAGACACAGGCACCCCAAAGTTTAGGGCTGCTCTGTTGACAAGAACCTCCACTTCATGACACCTTAAATAACCCAGGAAAGAGAAAAATGGATAAAGAAGTTGTGGTCCTTATGTACAATGGAATATCACTCAGACATGAAATCAATGTCATAAGGCTAGTAGCAGCATGATGAGTGGATTTAGGTACGACGACTCTAAGTGAAATAAGTCACACAGAAAAAGACACTTATCGTAAGCTATCACTTATAGAGGGAATGTAAAAACCGCTACACTTGAACTGAATTACAAAAGAGAACAGAGTCACACGTTTAGAAAACACACTATGGCTGCTTAACAGGAAAGGTGAGGTGGGGTGATGCATAAAACAAGGGTTTCAAATTAGCACAGATACCGTTCCATACACACAATATGTAATAGACAAGACCTACTCCTTGCTCAGTGAACTGGACTCAACACCCCCTATTCACCGCACAAGTATATATCTGACTAGTAAGAATCTTAAAACCTATGTATTCATATTTCTCTGGAAGTGTGTCAAGTGGGTGTAAAGCCGCATAAACACAGCCGTGAAAAGCAGCTAAACCCCATTATAAAAATAAATTACTTGTAAAAACCCATAAAACAAAGACAGTGAAAGAGAGAGAAGTTCTTACACAATTCGTTCATAGGCTGTGATGCAAACTGGATTGACCAATTCTAGACCAACAGGTGGATGAGACCTAAGGGTAGACACTCTTGGGGCTGACAGATTTGGTGAGGTTGGGTGAGCAAACGCAGACCCTTTAAAGTAATACTGCGTGGTACCAATCCCATGGGTCCCAAATCTCCAGGTTCAAGGGCATCTTCCTGCATCGAAAACATGAATGAGAAACCCAGAAGATGGTACACCGTGTGATCGGGAAAGGTTTCTAAAACGCACCTCATTTCTCACCTCCTTGTGCTCGGGTTCGCCATTCCAGCTACTTTACTAGCAATCACCCTTCTTGGAGAATCAGCACCTTTAACCTCCTGTTCTGTACAGGTTGCAATTTGTCCTGAGGATGAACGGGAAGAGGAGCAACCAATGAGAGACTAGATCTAGGTGTTGGGACAGGCACAGGTCACTCTATTTTCCCATCAGGAAGAAGAATTAACCACAGGCTCAGCCTGCCGCCCGGAACCAGAATAGGGACTGAGGCAATCCCGCGCTTCTGCGGCCAGCTTCGAAAAAAGCCAGTTGAAAAATGGAGCACATGGGCACTGCAATTCACAAACCCGCTGAGTTATAAATGATAACTCTCGTCCACAAATATATTGAGGGAAGGCAACGAAGAGGATTTGAAAGCAAGGCAGAACTGCAAAACACAGATTACAGGAGGTAGATTCGAATCGCCTTTCAAGCACATGAAAAGCGGCAAAACGTGGAAAATGATGCACTTGGCCAAAAAGGGCGTATGCGTTTTTTCCTGAATATATTCAGGAAAAAACGCATACGCCCTTTTGGGCCAACCAAGCAACCTGGAAAGGCAAATCAGCGCTACAAAGTAGTCTCGCTTCCCATGGGTCAAAAGGGCCATGCTGAAAAAAGTGTCAAAACCACAAATGCAGGACAGGCCATGGAGAAATGGGAGCCTTGCCACGCTGATGGGCGGGATGTAAATTGCCAACAGCCACTCTGGAGAAGTGTACGGTGTGGCCTGAAACATCGAAAAAACAAAGTTTATGGAGCATAGGGCACTTCCACTCATGGGCGTATAAATTGGGAAAACTAAAAATCAGCAAGACTCAGGCACCCCAAAGTTTAGGGCTGCTCTGTTGACAAGAACCTTCACTGCACGAAACATTAAATATCCCAGGAAGGAGAAAAATGGATAAAGAAATTGTGGTCCTTATGTACAATGGAATATCACTCAGCCATGAAATCAATGTCATAAGGCTAGTAGCAGCATGATGAGTGGATTTAGGTACGACGACTCTAAGTAAAATAAGTCACACAGAAAAAGACACTTATCAAAAGCTATCACCTATAAAAGGAATGTAAATATCGCAACAATTGAACTGAATTACAAATCACAACAGAGTCACACATTTAGAAAACACACTATGGCTGCTTAACGGGAAAGGTGACGTGGGGTGATGCATAAAACAAGGGTTTCAAATTAGCTCAGATACCGTTCCATACACCCAATATGTAATAGACAAGACCTACTCCTTGCTCAGTGAACTGGACTCAACACCCCCTATTCACCACACAAGAATATATCTGACTAGTGAGAATCTTAAAACTTATTTATTGATATCTCTCTGGAAGTGAGTCAAGTGGGTGTAAAGCCGCTTAAACACAGCCGTGAAGGGCAGCTAAACCCCATTATAAAAAAAAATTAGTTTTAAAAACCCATGAAACAAAGACAGTGAAAGCGAGAGAAATTCTTACAAAATTCATTCAGGGGCTTTGACGCAACCTGGATTGACCATATCTAGACCCACAGCTGGATGAGACATAAGGTTGGACACTCTTGGGGCTGAGAGGTTTGGTGTGGTTGGGTGAGCAAACGCAGACCCGTTAAAGTAATAAAGCGTGGTACCCATCCCATGGGTCCCAAATCTCCAGGTTCAAGGGCATCTTCCTACATCGAAAACATGCATGAGAAACCCAGAAAATGGTACACCGTGTGATTGGGAATGTTTCTAAAACGCACCTCATTTTTCATCTCCTTGTGCTCGGGTTCACCATTCCAGCTACTTCACTAGCAATCTCCCTACTTGGAGAATCAGCACCTTTAAGCTCCTGTTCCCTACAGGTTGCAATTTGTCCTGAGGATGAATGGGAAGAGGGGCAGCCAAAGAGAGACTAGATCTAGGTGTTGGGACAGGCACAGGTCACTCTATTTTCTCATCAGGAAGAAGAAATAACCACAGGCTCAGCCTGCCACCCGGAACCAGAATAGGGCCTGAGGCAATCCCGCACTTCTGCGGCCAGCTCCCAAAAAAGCCAGTTGAAAAATGGAGCACATGGGCACTGCAATTCACAAACCTGCAGAGTTATAAATGATAACTCTCTTCCACAAATATATTGAGGGAAGGCAACGAAGAGGATTTGAAAGCAAGGCAGAATTGCAGGAAACAGGTTTCAGGAGGTAGATTCGAATCGCCTTTAAAGCACATGAAAAGCGGCAAAACGTCGACAATGATGCCCTTGGCCAAAAAGGGCGTATGCGTTTTTTCCTGAATATATTCAGGAAAAAACGCATACGCCCTTTTTCGCCAACCAAGCAACCTGGAAAGGCAAATCAGCGCTACAAAGAAGTCTCGCTTCCGATCCGTCAAAAGGGCCCTGCTGAAAAAAGTGTCAAAACCACAAATGCAGGACAGGCCAAGGAGAAATGGGAGCCTTGCCACACTGATGTGCGGTATGTAAATTGCCAACAGCCACTCTGGAGAAGTGTACGGTGTGTCCTGAAACATCGAAAAAACACAGCTTAGGGAGCATAGGGCACTTCCACTCATGGGCGTATAAATTGGGAAAACTAAAAATCAGCAAGACACAGGCACCCCAAAGTTTAGGGCTGCTCTGTTGACAAGAACCTCCACTTCATGACACCTTAAATAACCCAGGAAAGAGAAAAATGGATAAAGAAGTTGTGGTCCTTATGTACAATGGAATATCACTCAGACATGAAATCAATGTCATAAGGCTAGTAGCAGCATGATGAGTGGATTTAGGTACGACGACTCTAAGTGAAATAAGTCACACAGAAAAAGACACTTATCGTAAGCTATCACTTATAGAGGGAATGTAAAAACCGCTACACTTGAACTGAATTACAAAAGAGAACAGAGTCACACGTTTAGAAAACACACTATGGCTGCTTAACAGGAAAGGTGAGGTGGGGTGATGCATAAAACAAGGGTTTCAAATTAGCACAGATACCGTTCCATACACACAATATGTAATAGACAAGACCTACTCCTTGCTCAGTGAACTGGACTCAACACCCCCTATTCACCGCACAAGTATATATCTGACTAGTAAGAATCTTAAAACCTATGTATTCATATTTCTCTGGAAGTGTGTCAAGTGGGTGTAAAGCCGCATAAACACAGCCGTGAAAAGCAGCTAAACCCCATTATAAAAATAAATTACTTGTAAAAACCCATAAAACAAAGACAGTGAAAGAGAGAGAAGTTCTTACACAATTCGTTCATAGGCTGTGATGCAAACTGGATTGACCAATTCTAGACCAACAGGTGGATGAGACCTAAGGGTAGACACTCTTGGGGCTGACAGATTTGGTGAGGTTGGGTGAGCAAACGCAGACCCTTTAAAGTAATACTGCGTGGTACCAATCCCATGGGTCCCAAATCTCCAGGTTCAAGGGCATCTTCCTGCATCGAAAACATGAATGAGAAACCCAGAAGATGGTACACCGTGTGATCGGGAAAGGTTTCTAAAACGCACCTCATTTCTCACCTCCTTGTGCTCGGGTTCGCCATTCCAGCTACTTTACTAGCAATCACCCTTCTTGGAGAATCAGCACCTTTAACCTCCTGTTCTGTACAGGTTGCAATTTGTCCTGAGGATGAACGGGAAGAGGAGCAACCAATGAGAGACTAGATCTAGGTGTTGGGACAGGCACAGGTCACTCTATTTTCCCATCAGGAAGAAGAATTAACCACAGGCTCAGCCTGCCGCCCGGAACCAGAATAGGGACTGAGGCAATCCCGCGCTTCTGCGGCCAGCTTCGAAAAAAGCCAGTTGAAAAATGGAGCACATGGGCACTGCAATTCACAAACCCGCTGAGTTATAAATGATAACTCTCGTCCACAAATATATTGAGGGAAGGCAACGAAGAGGATTTGAAAGCAAGGCAGAACTGCAAAACACAGATTACAGGAGGTAGATTCGAATCGCCTTTCAAGCACATGAAAAGCGGCAAAACGTGGAAAATGATGCACTTGGCCAAAAAGGGCGTATGCGTTTTTTCCTGAATATATTCAGGAAAAAACGCATACGCCCTTTTGGGCCAACCAAGCAACCTGGAAAGGCAAATCAGCGCTACAAAGTAGTCTCGCTTCCCATGGGTCAAAAGGGCCATGCTGAAAAAAGTGTCAAAACCACAAATGCAGGACAGGCCATGGAGAAATGGGAGCCTTGCCACGCTGATGGGCGGGATGTAAATTGCCAACAGCCACTCTGGAGAAGTGTACGGTGTGGCCTGAAACATCGAAAAAACAAAGTTTATGGAGCATAGGGCACTTCCACTCATGGGCGTATAAATTGGGAAAACTAAAAATCAGCAAGACTCAGGCACCCCAAAGTTTAGGGCTGCTCTGTTGACAAGAACCTTCACTGCACGAAACATTAAATATCCCAGGAAGGAGAAAAATGGATAAAGAAATTGTGGTCCTTATGTACAATGGAA
This sequence comes from Eschrichtius robustus, assembly GCF_028021215.1. Taxonomy (NCBI): domain Eukaryota; kingdom Metazoa; phylum Chordata; class Mammalia; order Artiodactyla; family Eschrichtiidae; genus Eschrichtius; species Eschrichtius robustus. The sequence continues at coordinate 67,448 of NW_027175470.1, read as the reverse complement.
TATCACTCAGCCATGAAATCAATGTCATAAGGCTAGTAGCAGCATGATGAGTGGATTTAGGTACGACGACTCTAAGTAAAATAAGTCACACAGAAAAAGACACTTATCAAAAGCTATCACCTATAAAAGGAATGTAAATATCGCAACAATTGAACTGAATTACAAATCACAACAGAGTCACACATTTAGAAAACACACTATGGCTGCTTAACGGGAAAGGTGACGTGGGGTGATGCATAAAACAAGGGTTTCAAATTAGCTCAGATACCGTTCCATACACCCAATATGTAATAGACAAGACCTACTCCTTGCTCAGTGAACTGGACTCAACACCCCCTATTCACCACACAAGAATATATCTGACTAGTGAGAATCTTAAAACTTATTTATTGATATCTCTCTGGAAGTGAGTCAAGTGGGTGTAAAGCCGCTTAAACACAGCCGTGAAGGGCAGCTAAACCCCATTATAAAAAAAAATTAGTTTTAAAAACCCATGAAACAAAGACAGTGAAAGCGAGAGAAATTCTTACAAAATTCATTCAGGGGCTTTGACGCAACCTGGATTGACCATATCTAGACCCACAGCTGGATGAGACATAAGGTTGGACACTCTTGGGGCTGAGAGGTTTGGTGTGGTTGGGTGAGCAAACGCAGACCCGTTAAAGTAATAAAGCGTGGTACCCATCCCATGGGTCCCAAATCTCCAGGTTCAAGGGCATCTTCCTACATCGAAAACATGCATGAGAAACCCAGAAAATGGTACACCGTGTGATTGGGAATGTTTCTAAAACGCACCTCATTTTTCATCTCCTTGTGCTCGGGTTCACCATTCCAGCTACTTCACTAGCAATCTCCCTACTTGGAGAATCAGCACCTTTAAGCTCCTGTTCCCTACAGGTTGCAATTTGTCCTGAGGATGAATGGGAAGAGGGGCAGCCAAAGAGAGACTAGATCTAGGTGTTGGGACAGGCACAGGTCACTCTATTTTCTCATCAGGAAGAAGAAATAACCACAGGCTCAGCCTGCCACCCGGAACCAGAATAGGGCCTGAGGCAATCCCGCACTTCTGCGGCCAGCTCCCAAAAAAGCCAGTTGAAAAATGGAGCACATGGGCACTGCAATTCACAAACCTGCAGAGTTATAAATGATAACTCTCTTCCACAAATATATTGAGGGAAGGCAACGAAGAGGATTTGAAAGCAAGGCAGAATTGCAGGAAACAGGTTTCAGGAGGTAGATTCGAATCGCCTTTAAAGCACATGAAAAGCGGCAAAACGTCGACAATGATGCCCTTGGCCAAAAAGGGCGTATGCGTTTTTTCCTGAATATATTCAGGAAAAAACGCATACGCCCTTTTTCGCCAACCAAGCAACCTGGAAAGGCAAATCAGCGCTACAAAGAAGTCTCGCTTCCGATCCGTCAAAAGGGCCCTGCTGAAAAAAGTGTCAAAACCACAAATGCAGGACAGGCCAAGGAGAAATGGGAGCCTTGCCACACTGATGTGCGGTATGTAAATTGCCAACAGCCACTCTGGAGAAGTGTACGGTGTGTCCTGAAACATCGAAAAAACACAGCTTAGGGAGCATAGGGCACTTCCACTCATGGGCGTATAAATTGGGAAAACTAAAAATCAGCAAGACACAGGCACCCCAAAGTTTAGGGCTGCTCTGTTGACAAGAACCTCCACTTCATGACACCTTAAATAACCCAGGAAAGAGAAAAATGGATAAAGAAGTTGTGGTCCTTATGTACAATGGAATATCACTCAGACATGAAATCAATGTCATAAGGCTAGTAGCAGCATGATGAGTGGATTTAGGTACGACGACTCTAAGTGAAATAAGTCACACAGAAAAAGACACTTATCGTAAGCTATCACTTATAGAGGGAATGTAAAAACCGCTACACTTGAACTGAATTACAAAAGAGAACAGAGTCACACGTTTAGAAAACACACTATGGCTGCTTAACAGGAAAGGTGAGGTGGGGTGATGCATAAAACAAGGGTTTCAAATTAGCACAGATACCGTTCCATACACACAATATGTAATAGACAAGACCTACTCCTTGCTCAGTGAACTGGACTCAACACCCCCTATTCACCGCACAAGTATATATCTGACTAGTAAGAATCTTAAAACCTATGTATTCATATTTCTCTGGAAGTGTGTCAAGTGGGTGTAAAGCCGCATAAACACAGCCGTGAAAAGCAGCTAAACCCCATTATAAAAATAAATTACTTGTAAAAACCCATAAAACAAAGACAGTGAAAGAGAGAGAAGTTCTTACACAATTCGTTCATAGGCTGTGATGCAAACTGGATTGACCAATTCTAGACCAACAGGTGGATGAGACCTAAGGGTAGACACTCTTGGGGCTGACAGATTTGGTGAGGTTGGGTGAGCAAACGCAGACCCTTTAAAGTAATACTGCGTGGTACCAATCCCATGGGTCCCAAATCTCCAGGTTCAAGGGCATCTTCCTGCATCGAAAACATGAATGAGAAACCCAGAAGATGGTACACCGTGTGATCGGGAAAGGTTTCTAAAACGCACCTCATTTCTCACCTCCTTGTGCTCGGGTTCGCCATTCCAGCTACTTTACTAGCAATCACCCTTCTTGGAGAATCAGCACCTTTAACCTCCTGTTCTGTACAGGTTGCAATTTGTCCTGAGGATGAACGGGAAGAGGAGCAACCAATGAGAGACTAGATCTAGGTGTTGGGACAGGCACAGGTCACTCTATTTTCCCATCAGGAAGAAGAATTAACCACAGGCTCAGCCTGCCGCCCGGAACCAGAATAGGGACTGAGGCAATCCCGCGCTTCTGCGGCCAGCTTCGAAAAAAGCCAGTTGAAAAATGGAGCACATGGGCACTGCAATTCACAAACCCGCTGAGTTATAAATGATAACTCTCGTCCACAAATATATTGAGGGAAGGCAACGAAGAGGATTTGAAAGCAAGGCAGAACTGCAAAACACAGATTACAGGAGGTAGATTCGAATCGCCTTTCAAGCACATGAAAAGCGGCAAAACGTGGAAAATGATGCACTTGGCCAAAAAGGGCGTATGCGTTTTTTCCTGAATATATTCAGGAAAAAACGCATACGCCCTTTTGGGCCAACCAAGCAACCTGGAAAGGCAAATCAGCGCTACAAAGTAGTCTCGCTTCCCATGGGTCAAAAGGGCCATGCTGAAAAAAGTGTCAAAACCACAAATGCAGGACAGGCCATGGAGAAATGGGAGCCTTGCCACGCTGATGGGCGGGATGTAAATTGCCAACAGCCACTCTGGAGAAGTGTACGGTGTGGCCTGAAACATCGAAAAAACAAAGTTTATGGAGCATAGGGCACTTCGACTCATGGGCGTATAAATTGGGAAAACTAAAAATCAGCAAGACTCAGGCACCCCAAAGTTTAGGGCTGCTCTGTTGACAAGAACCTTCACTTCACGAAAACTTAAATATCCCAGGAAGGAGAAAAATGGATAAAGAAATTGTGGTCCTTATGTACAATGGAATATCACTCAGCCATGAAATCAATGTCATAAGGCTAGTAGCAGCATGATGAGTGGATTTAGGTACGACGACTCTAAGTGAAATAAGTCACACAGAAAAAGACACTTATCAAAAGCTATCACCTATAAATGGAATGTAAAAATCGCTACAATTGAACTGAATTACAAATCACAACAGAGTCACACATTTAGAAAACACACTATGGCTGCTTAACGGGAAAGGTGACGTGGGGTGATGCATAAAACAAGGGTTTCAAATTAGCTCAGATACCGTTCCATACACCCAATATGTAATAGACAAGACCTACTCCTTGCTCAGTGAACTGGACTCAACACCCCCTATTCACCACACAAGAATATATCTGACTAGTGAGAATCTTAAAACTTATGTATTGATATCTCTCTGGAAGTGAGTCAAGTGGGTGTAAAGCCGCATAAACACAGCCGTGAAGGGCAGCTAAACCCCATTATAAAAAAAAATTAGTTTTAAAAACCCATGAAACAAAGACAGTGAAAGCGAGAGAAATTCTTACAAAATTCATTCAGGGGCTTTGACGCAACCTGGATTGACCATATCTAGACCCACAGCTGGATGAGACATAAGGGTGGACACTCTTGGGGCTGAGAGGTTTGGTGTGGTTGGGTGAGCAAACGCAGACCCTTTAAAGTAATACTGCACGGTACCCATCCCATTTGTCCCCAATCTCCAGGTTCAAGGGCATCTTCCTACATCGAAAACATGCATGAGAAACCCAGAAGATGGTACACCGTGTGATTGGCAAAGTTTCTAAAACGCACCTCATTTGTCATCTCATTGTGCTCGGGTTCGCCATTCCAGCTACTTTACTAGAAATCTCCCTACTTGGAGAATCAGCACCTTTAACCTCCTGTTGCATACAGGTTGCAATTTGTCCTAAGGATGAATGGGAAGAGGGCAACCAATGAGAGACTAGATCTAGGTGTTGGGACAGGCACAGGTCACTCTATTTTCCCATCAGGAAGAAGAATTAACCACAGGCTCAGCCTGCCGCCCGGAACCAGTATAGGGCCTGAGGCAATCCCGCGCTTCTGCGGCCAGCTCCCAAAAAAGCCAGTTGAAAAATGGAGCACAAGGGCACTGCAATTCACAAACCTGCAGAGTTATAAATGATAACTCTCGTCCACAAATATATTGAGGGAAGGCAACGAAGAGGATTTGAAAGCAAGGCAGAGTTGCAGGAAACAGGTTTCAGGAGGTAGATTCGAATCGCCTTTAAAGCACATGAAAAGCGGCAAAACGTCGACAATGATGCCCTTGGCCAAAAAGGGCGTATACGTTTTTTCCTGAATATATTCAGGAAAAAACGCATACGCCCTTTTTGGCCAACCAAGCAACCTGGAAAGGCAAATCAGCGCTACAAAGAAGTCTCGCTTCCTATCGGTCCAAAGGGCCATGCTGAAAAAAGTGTCAAAACCACAAATGCAGGACAGGCCATGGAGAAATAGGAGCCTTGCTACGCTGATGGGCGGGATGTAAATTGCCAACAGCCACTCTGGAGAAGTGTACGGTGTGTCCTGAAACATCGAAAAAACAAAGCTTAGGGAGCATAGGGCACGTCCACTCATGGGCGTAGAAATTGGGAAAACTAAAAATCAGCAAGACACAGGCACCCCAAAGTTTAGGGCTGCTCTGTTGACAAGAACCTCCACTTCATGACACCTTAAATATCCCAGGAAAGAGAAAAATGGATAAAGAAGTTGTGGTCCCAAAGTACAATGCAATATCACTCAGACATGAAATCAATGTCATAAGGCTAGTAGAAGCAAGATGAGTGGACTTAGGTACGACGATTCTAAGTGAAATAAGTCACACAGAAAAAGACACTTATCGTAAGCTATCACTTATAGAGGGAATGTAAAAACCGCTACACTTGAACTGAATTACAAAAGAGAACAGAGTCACACGTTTAGAAAACACACTATGGCTGCTTAACGGGAAAGGAGAGGTGGGGTGATGCATAAAACAAGGGTTTCAAATTAGCTCTGATACCGTTCCATACACCCAATATGTTATAGACAAGACCTACTCCTTGTAAGTGAACTGGACTCAACACCCCCTATTCACTGCACAAGAATATATCTGACTAGTGAGAATCTTATAACTTATGTATTGATATCTCTCTGGAAGTGAGTCAAGTGGGTGTAAAGCCGCATAAACACAGCCGTGAAAAGCAGCTAAACCCCATTATAAAATTAAATTAGTTTTAAAAACCCATGAAACAAAGACAGTGTAAGAGAGAGAAATTCTTACAAAATTCATTCAGGGGCTGTGCCTCAACCTGGATTGACCATATCTAGACCCACAGCTGGATGAGACATAAGGGTGGACACTCTTGGGGCTGAGAGAGTTGGTGAGGTTGTGTGAGCAAACGCAGACCCGTTAAAGTAATACTGCGTGGTACCCATCCCATGGGCCCCAAATCTCCAGGTTCAAGGGCATCTTCCTTCATCGAAAACTTGCATGAGGAACCCAGAAGATGGTACACCGTGTGATTTTGAAAGGTTTCTAAAACGCACCTCATTTTTCATCTCCTTGTGCTCGGGTTCGCCATTCCAGCTACTTCACTAGCAATCTCCCTACTTGGAGAATCAGCACCTTCAACCTCCTGTTCCGTACAGGTTGCAATTTGTCCTGAGGATGAACGGGAAGAGGGGCAGCCAAAGAGAGAGTAGATCTAGGTGTTGGGACAGGCACAGGTCACTCTATTTTCTCATCAGGAAGAAGAAATAACCACAGGCTCAGCCTGCCACCCGGAACCAGAATAGGGCCTGAGGCAATCCCGCGCTTCTGCGGCCAGCTCCCAAAAAAGCCAGTTGAAAAATGGAGCACATGGGCACTGCAATTCACAAACCTGCAGAGTTATAAATGATAACTCTCGTCCACAAATATATTGAGGGAAGGCAACGAAGAGGATTTGAAAGCAAGGCCGAATTGCAGGAAACAGGTTTCAGGAGGTAGATTCAAATCGCCTTTAAAGCACATGAAAAGCGGCAAAACGTGGACAATGATGCCCTTGGCCAAAAAGGGCGTATGCGTTTTTTCCTGAATATATTCAGGAAAAAACGCATACGCCCTTTTTGGCCAACCAAGCAACCTGGAAAGGCAAATCAGCGCTACAAAGAAGTCTCGCTTCCCATCGGTCAAAAGGGCCATGCTGAAAAAAGTGTGAAAACCACAAATGCGGGACAGGCCATGGAGAAATGGAAGCCTTGCTACGCTGATGGGCGGTATGTAAATTGCCAACAGCCACCCTGGAGAAGTGTACGGTGTGTCCTGAAACATCAAAAAAACACAGCTTAGGGAGCATAGGGCACTTCCACTCATGGGCGTATAAATTGGGAACACTAAAAATCAGCAAGACACAGGCACCCCAAAGTTTAGGGCTGCTCTGTTGACAAGAACCTCCACTTCATGACACCTTAAATATCCCAGGAAAGAGAAAAATGGATAAAGAAGTTGTGGTTCTTATGTAGAATGGAATATCACTCTGCCATGAAATCAATGTCATAAGGCCAGTAGACGCAAGATGGGTGGACTTAGGTACGACGATTCTAAGGGAAATAAGTCACACAGAAAAAGACACTTATCAAAAGCTATCACTTATAGAGGGAATGTAAAAACCGCTACACTTGAACTGAATTACAAATCAGAACAGAGTCACCCATTTTGAAAACACACTATGGCTCCTTAACGGGAAAGGTGACGTGGGGTGATGCATAAAACAAGGGTTTCAAATTAGCTCAGATACCGTTCCATACACCCAATATGTAATAGAAAAGACCTACTCCTTGCTCAGTGAACTGGACTCAACACCCTGTATTCACCGCACAAGAATATATCTGACTAGTGAGAATCTTAAAACTTATGTATTGATATCTCTCTGGAAGTGAGTCAAGTGGGTGTAAAGTCGCATAAACACAGCTGTGAAAAGCAGCTAAACCCCATTATAAAAATAAATTAGTTTTAAAAACGCATGAAACAAAGACAGTGAAAGAGAGAGAAATTCTTACAAAATTCATTCAGGGGCTGTGACACAACCTGGATTGACCATATCTAGACCCACAGCTGGATGAGACATAAGGGTGGACATTCTTGGGGCTGAGAGGTTTGGTGAGGTTGGGTGAGCCAACGCAGACCCTTTAAGGTAATACTGCGTGGTACCCATCCCATGGGTTCCAAATCTCCAGGTTCAAGGGCATCTTCCTACATCGAAAACTTGAATGAGGAACCCAGAAGATGGTACACCGTGTGATTTTGAAAGGTGTCTAAAACGCACCTCATTTCTCATCTCCTTGTGCTCGGGTTTGCCATTCCAGCTACTTCACTAGCAATCTCCCTACTTGGAGAATCAGCACCTTTAACCTCCTGTTCCGTACAGGTTGCAATTTGTCCTGAGGATGAACGGGAAGAGGGGCAGCCAATGAGAGACTAGATCTAGGTGTTGGGACAGGCACAGGTCACTCTATTTTCTCATCAGGAAGAAGAAATAACCACAGGCTCAGCCTGCCACCCGGAACCAGAATAGGGCCTGAGGCAATGCCGCGCTTCTGCGGCCAGCTCCGAAAAAAGCCAGTTGAAAAATGGAGCACATGTGCACTGCAATTCACAACCCTGCAGAGTTATAAATGATAGCTCTCGTACACAAATATATTGAGGGAAGGCAACGAAGAGGATTTGAAAGCAAGGCAGAATTGCAGGAAACAGGTTTCAGGAGGTAGATTCGAATCGCCTTTAAAGCACATGAAAAGCGGCAAAACGTCGACAGTGATGCCCTTGGCCAAAAAGGGCGTATGCGTTTTTTCCTGAATATATTCAGGAAAAAACGCATACGCCCTTTTTGGCCAACAAAGCAACCTGGAAAGGCAAATCAGCGCTACAAAGAAGTCTCGCTTCCCATCGGTCAAAAGGGTCATGCTGCAAAAAGTGTCAAAACCACAAATGCAGGACAGGCCATGGAGAAATGGCAGCCTTGCTACGCTGATGGGCGGGATGTAAATTGCCAACAGCCACTCTGGAGAAGTGTACGGTGTGTCCTGAAACATCTAAAACACACAGCTTAGGGAGCATAGGGCACGTCCACTCATGGGCGTAGAAATTGGGAAAACTAAAAATCAGCAAGACACAGGCACCCCAAAGTTTAGGGCTGCTCTGTTGACAAGAACCTCCACTTCATGACACCTTAAATATCCCAGGAAAGACAAAAATGGATAAAGAAGTTGTGGTCCCAATGTACAATGCAATATCACTCAGACATGAAATCAATGTCATAAGGCAAGTAGCAGCATGATGAGTGGATTTAGGTACGACGACTCTAAGTGAAATAAGTCACACAGAAAAAGACACTTATCGTAAGCTATCACTTATAGAGGGAATGTAAAAACCGCTACACTTGAACTGAATTACAAAAGAGAACAGAGTCACACGTTTAGAAAACACACTATGGCTGCTTAACGGGAAAGGTGAGGTGGGGTGATGCATAAAACAAGGGTTTCAAATTAGCACAGATACCGTTCCATACACCCAATATGTAATAGACAAGACCTACTCCTTGCTCAGTGAACTGGACTCAACACCCCCTATTCACCGCACAAGTATATATCTGACTAGTAAGAATCTTAAAATCTATGTATTCATATTTCTCTGGAAGTGTGTCAAGTGGGTGTAAAGCCACATAAACACAGCCGTGAAAAGCAGCTAAACCCCATTATAAAAATAAATTACTTGTAAAAAGCCGTAAAACAAAGACAGTGAAAGAGAGATAAGTTCTTACACAATTCGTTCATAGGCTGTGATGCAAACTGGATTGACCATATCTAGACCAACAGGTGGATGAGACCTAAGGGTGGACACTCTTGGGGCTGACAGGTTTGGTGAGGTTGGGTGAGCCAACACAGACCCTTTAAAGTAATACTGCGTGGTACCCATCCCATGGGTCCCAAATCTCCAAGTTCAAGGGCATCTTCCTACATCGAAAACATGCATGAGAAACCCAGAAGATGGTACACCGTGTGATTTTGAAAGGTTTCTAAAACGCACCTCATTTCTCAACACCGTGTGCTCGGGTTCGCCATTCCAGCTTCTTTACTAGAAATCTCCCTACTTGGAGAATCAGCACCTTTAACCTCCTGTTCCATACAGGTTGCAATTTGTCCTAAGAATGAATGGGAAGAGGGGCAACAAATGAGAGACTAGATCTAGGTGTTGGGACAGGCACAGGTCACTCTATTTTCCCATCAGGAAGAAGAATTAACCACAGGCTCAGCCTGCCGCCCAGAACAAGAATAGGGCGTGAGGCAATCACGCGCTTCTGCGGCCAGCTCCCAAAAAAGCCAGTTGAAAAATGGAGCACATGGGCACTGCAATTCACAAACCTGCAGAGTTATAAATGATAACTCTCGTCCACAAATATATCGAGGGAAGGCAACGAAGAGGATTTGAAAGCAAGGCAGAATTGCAGGAATCAGGTTTCAGGAGGTAGATTCCAATCGCCTTTAAAACACATGAAAAGCGGCAAAACGTCGACAATGATGCCCTTGGCCAAAAAGGGCGTATGCGTTTTTTCCTGAATATATTCAGGAAAAAACGCATACGCCCTTTTTGGCCAACCAAGCAACCTGGAAAGGCAAATCAGCGCTACAAAGAAGTCTCGCTTCCCATCGGTAAAAAGGGCCATGCTGAAAAAAGTGTCAAAACCACAAAAGCAGGACAGGCCATGGAGAAATGGCAGCCTTGCTACGCTGATGGGCGGTATGTAAATTGCCAACAGCCACTCTAGAGAAGTGTACGGTGTGTCCTGAAACATCGAAAAAACACAGCTTAGGGAGCATAGGGCACTTCCATTCATGGGCGTATAAATTGGGAAAACTAAAAATCAGCAAGACACAGGCACCCCAAAGTTTAGGGCTGCTCTGTTAACAAGAACCTCCACTTCATGACACCTTAAATATCCCAGGAAAGAGAAAAATGGATAAAGAAGTTGTGGTCCTTATGTACAATGGAATATCACTCAGCCATGAAATCAATGTCATAAGGCTAGTAGCAGCATGATGAGTGGATTTAGGTACGACGACTCTAAGTGAAATAAGTCACACAGAAAAAGACACTTATCGTAAGCTATCACTTATAGAGGGAATGTAAAAACCGCTACACTTGAACTGAATTACAAAAGAGAACAGAGTCAGACGTTTAGAAAACACACTATGGCTGCTTAACGGGAAAGGTGAGGTGGGGTGATGCATAAAACAAGGGTTTCAAATTAGCTCAGATACCGTTTCATACACCCAATATGAAATAGACAAGACCTACTCCTTGCTCAGTGAACTGGACTCAACACCCCCTATTCACTGCACAAGAATATATCTGACTAGTGAGAATCTTAAAATTTATGTTTTGATATCTCTTTGGAAGTGAGTCAAGTGGGTGTAAAGCCGCATAAACACAGCCGTGAAAAGCAGCTAAACCCCATTATAAAAATAAATTAGTTTTAAAAACCCATGAAACAAAGACAGTGAAAGAGAGAGAAATTCTTACAAAATTCATTCAGGGGCTGTGACGCAACCTGGAATGACCATATGTAGACCCACAGCTGGATGAGACATAAGGGTGGACAGTCTAGGGGCTGAGAGGTTTGGTGAGGTTGGGTGAGCCAACGCAGACAGTTTAAAGTAATACTGCGTGGTACCCATCCCATGGGTCCCAAAGCTCCAAGTTCAAGGGCATCTTCCTACATCGAAAACATGCATGAGAAACCCAGAAGATGGTACACCGTGTGATTGGGAAAGTTTCTAAAACGCACCTCATTTCTCAACTCTGTGTGATCAGATTCGCCATTCCAGCTTCTTTACTAGCAATCTCCCTACTTGGAGAATCAGCACCTTAACCTCCTTTTCTGTACAGCTTGCAATTTGTCCTGAGGATGAAAGGGAACAGGGGTAACCAATGAGAGACTAGATGTAGGTATTGGGACAGGCACAGGTCACTCTATTTTCCCATCAGGAAGAAGAATTAAGCACAGGCTCAGCCTGCCGCCCGAAACCATAATAGTGCCTGAGGCAATCCCGCGATTTGAGGCCAGCTTCCAAAAAAGCAAGTTGAAAAATGGAGCACATGGGCACTGCAATTCACAAACCTGCAGAGTTATAAATGATAACTCTCGTCCACAAATATATTGAGGGAAGGCAACGAAGAGGATTTGAAAGCAAGTCAGAATTGCAGGAAACAGGTTTCAGGAGGTAGATTCCAATCGCCTTTAAAGCACATGAAAAGCGGCAAAACGTCGACAATGATGCCCTTGGCCAAAAAGGGTGTATGCGTTGTTTCTTGAATATATTCATGAAAAAACATATACGCCCTTTTTGGCCAACCAAGCAACCTGGAAAGGCAAATCAGCGCTACAAAGAAGTCTCGCTTCCCATCAGTCAAAAGGGCCATGCTGAAAAATGTATCAAAACCAGAAATGCAGGACAGGCCATGGAGAAATGGCAGCCTTGCTACGCTGATGGGCGGGATGTAAATTGCCAACAGCCACTCTGGAGAAGTGTAGGGTGTGTCCTGAAACATCGAAAAAACACAGCTTAGGGAGCATAGGGCACTTCCACTCATGGGCGGATAAATTGGGAAAACTAAAAATCAGCAAGACACAGGCACCCCAAAGTTTAGGGCTGCTCTGTTGACAAGAACCTCCACTTCATGACACCTTAAACATCCCAGGAAAGACAAAAATGGATAAATAAGTTGTGGTCCTTATGTACAATGGAATATCACTCAGCCGTGAAATCAATGTCATAAGGCTAGTAGAAGCAAGATGGGTGGACTTAGGTACGACGATTCTAAGTGAAATAAGTCACACAGAAAAAGACACTTATCAAAAGCTATAACTTATACAGGGAATGTAAAAACCGCTACATTTGAACTGAATTACAAAACAGAACAAAGTCACACGTTTAGAAAAAAAAACTATGGTTGCTTAACGGGAATTGTGAGGTGGGGTGATGCATAAAACAAGGGTTTCAAATTCGCTCAGATACCGTTCCATACACCCAATATGTAGTAGACAAGACCTACTCCTTGCTCAGTGAACTGGACTCAACACCCCCTATTCACCGCACAAGAATATATTTGACTAGTAAGAATCTTAAAACCTATGTATTGATATCTCTCTGGAAGAGTGTCAAGTGGGTGTAAAGCCGCATAAACACAGCCGTGAAAAGCAGTTAAACCCCATTATAAAAATAAATTAGTTTTAAAAACCCATGAAACAAAGACAGTGAAAGAGACAGAAATTCTTACAAAATTCATTCAGGGGCTGTGACGCAACCTGGATTGACCATATCTAGACCCACAGCTGGATGAGACATAAGGGTGGACATTCTTGGGGCTGAGAGGTTTGGTGAGGTTGGGTGAGCCAACGCAGACCCTTTAAGGTAATACTGCGTGGTACCCATCCCATGGGTCCCAAATCTCCAGGTTCAAGGGCATCTTCCTTCATCGAAAACTTGCATGAGGAACCCAGAAGATGGTACACCGTGTGATTTTGAAAGATTTCTAAAACGCACCTCATTTCTCATCTCCTTGTGCTCGGGTTCGCCATTCCAGCTACTTCACTAGCAATCTCCCTACTTGGAGAATCAGCACCTTTAACCTCCTGTTCCGTACAGGTTGCAATTTGTCCTGAGGATGAACGGGAAGAGGGGCAGCCAATGAGAGACTAGATCTAGGTGTTGGGACAGGCACAGGTCACTCTATTTTCTGATCAGGAAGAAGAAATATCCACAGGCTCAGCCTGCCACCCGGAACCAGAATAGGGCCTGAGGCAATCCCGCGCTTCTGCGGCCAGCTCCCAAAAAAGCCAGTTGAAAAATGGAGCACATGGGCACTGCAATTCACAACCCTGCAGAGTTATAAATGATAACTCTCGTCCACAAATATATTGAGAGAAGGCAACGAAGAGGATTTGAAAGCAAGGCAGAATTGCAGGAAACAGGTTTCAGGAGGTAGATTCGAATCGCCTTTAAAGCACATGAAAAGCGGCAAAACGTGGACAATGATGCCCTTGGCCAAAAAGGGCGTATGCGTTTTTTCCTGAATATATTCAGGAAAAAACGCATACGCCCTTTTTGGCCAACCAAGCAACATGGAAAGGCAAATCAGCACTACAAAGGAGTCTCGCTTGGAATCCGTGAAAAGGGCCATGCTGAAAAAACTGTCAAAACCACAAAAGCAGGACAGGCCATGGAGAAATGGGAGCCTTGCTACACTGATGGGCGGGATGTAAATTGCCAGCAGCCACTCTGGAGAAGTGTACGGTGTGTCCTGAAACATCGAAAAAACACAGCTTAGGGAGCATAGGGCACTTCCACTCATGGGCGTATAAATTGGGAAAACTAAAAATCAGCAAGACACAGGCACCCCAAAGTTTAGGGCTGCTCTGTTGACAGGAACGTCCACTTCATGACACCTTAAATATCCCAGGAAAGAGAAAAATGGATAAATAAGTTGTGGTCCTTATGTACAATGGAATATCACTCAGCCATGAAATCAATGTCATAAGGCTAGTAGCAGCATGATGAGTGGATTTAGGTACGACGATTCTAAGTGAAATAAGTCACACAGAAAAAGACACTTATCATAAGCTATCACGTATAGAGGGAATGTAAAAACTGCTACACTTGAACTGAATTACAAAAGAGAAGAGTCACACGTTTAGAAAACACACTATGGCTGCTTAACGGGAAAGGTGAGGTGGTGTGATGCATAAAACAAGGGTTTCAAATTAGCTCAGATACCGTTCCATACACCCAATATGTAATAGACAAGACCTACTCCTTGCTCAGTGAACTGGACTCAACACCCCCTATGCACCGCACAAGAATATATGTGACTAGTAAAAATCTTAAAACCTATGTATTGATATCTCTCTGGAAGTGTGTCAAGTGTGTGTAAAGCCGCATAAACACAGCCGTGAAAAGCAGCTAAACCCCATTATAAAAATAAATTAGTTTTAAAAACCCATGAAACAAAGACAGTGAAAGAGACAGAAATTCTTACAAAATTCATTCAGGGGCTGTGACGCAACCTGGATTGACCATATCTAGACCCACAGCTGGATGAGACATAAGGGTGGACATTCTTGGGGCTGAGAGGTTTGGTGAGGTTGGGTGAGCCAACACAGACCCTTTAAGGTAATACTGCGTGGTACCCATCCCATGGGTCCCAAATCTCCAGGTTCAAGGGCATCTTCCTACATCGAAAACTTGCATGAGGAACCCAGAAGATGGTACACCGTGTGATTTTGAAAGGTTTCTAAAACGCACCTCATTTCTCATCTCCTTGTGCTCGGGTTCGCCATTCCAGCTACTTCACTAGCAATCTCCCTACTTGGAGAATCAGCACCTTTAACCTCCTGTTCCGTACAGGTTGCAATTTGTCCTGAGGATGAACGGGAAGAGGGGCAGCCAATGAGAGACTAGATCTAGGTGTTGGGACAGGCACAGGTCACTCTATTTTCTCATCAGGAAGAAGAAATAACCACAGGCTCAGCCTGCCACCCACAACCAGAATAGGGCCTGAGGCAATCCCGCGCTTCTGCGGCCAGCTCCAAAAAAAGCCAGTTGAAAAACGGAGCACATGGGCACTGCAATTCACAACCCTGCAGAGTTATAAATGATAACTCTCGTCCACAAATATATTGAGGGAAGGCAACGAAGAGGATTTGAAAGCAAGGCAGAATTGCAGGAAACAGGTTTCAGGAGGTAGATTCGAATCGCCTTTAAAGCACATGAAAAGCGGCAAAACGTGGACAATGATGCCCTTGGCCAAAAAGGGCGTATGCGTTTTTTCCTGAATATATTCAGGAAAAAACGCATACGCCCTTTTTGGCCAACCAAGCAACATGGAAAGGCAAATCAGCACTACAAAGGAGTCTCGCTTCGAATCGGTCAAAAGGGCCATGCTGAAAAAAGTGTCAAAACCACAAAAGCAGGACAGGCCATGGAGAAATGGGAGCCTTGCTACACTGATGGGCGGGATGTAAATTGCCAGCAGCCACTCTGGAGAAGTGTACGGTGTGTCCTGAAACATCGAAAAAACACAGCTTAGGGAGCATAGGGCACTTCCACTCATGGGCGTATAAATTGGGAAAACTAAAAATCAGCAAGACACAGGCACCCCAAAGTTTAGGGCTGCTCTGTTGACAAGAACCTCCACTTCATGACACCTTAAATATCCCAGGAAAGAGAAAAATGGATAAAGAAGTTGCGGTCCTTATGTACAATGGAATATCACTCAGCCATGAAATCAATGTCATAAGGCTAGTAGCAGCATGATGAGTGGATTTAGGTACGACGATTCTAAGTGAAATAAGTCACACAGAAAAAGACACTTATCATAAGCTATCACGTATAGAGGGAATGTAAAAACTGCTACACTTGAACTGAATTACAAAAGAGAAGAGTCACACGTTTAGAAAACACACTATGGCTGCTTAACGGGAAAGGTGAGGTGGTGTGATGCATAAAACAAGGGTTTCAAATTAGCTCAGATACCGTTCCATACACCCAATATGTAATAGACAAGACCTACTCCTTGCTCAGTGAACTGGACTCAACACCCCCTATGCACCGCACAAGAATATATGTGACTAGTAAGAATCTTAAAACCTATGTATTGATATCTCTCTGGAAGTGTGTCAAGTGTGTGTAAAGCCGCATAAACACAGCCGTGAAAAGCAGCTAAACCCCATTATAAAAATAAATTAGTTT
The DNA here is from genome assembly GCF_028021215.1 of Eschrichtius robustus. NCBI lineage: Eukaryota > Metazoa > Chordata > Mammalia > Artiodactyla > Eschrichtiidae > Eschrichtius > Eschrichtius robustus. The sequence continues at coordinate 51,134 of NW_027175470.1, read as the reverse complement.
TAAAAACCCATGAAACAAAGACAGTGAAAGACACAGAAATTCTTACAAAATTCATTCAGGGGCTGTGACGCAACCTGGATTGACCATATCTAGACCCACAGCTGGATGAGACATAAGGGTGGACATTCTTGGGGCTGAGAGGTTTGGTGAGGATGGGTGAGCCAACACAGACCCTTTAAGGTAATACTGCGTGGTACCCATCCCATGGGTCCCAAATCTCCAGGTTCAAGGGCATCTTCCTACATCGAAAACTTGCATGAGGAACCCAGAAGATGGTACACCGTGTGATTTTGAAAGGTTTCTAAAACGCACCTCATTTCTCATCTCCTTGTGCTCGGGTTCGCCATTCCAGCTACTTCACTAGCAATCTCCCTACTTGGAGAATCAGCACCTTTAACCTCCTGTTCCGTACAGGTTGCAATTTGTCCTGAGGATGAACGGGAAGAGGGGCAGCCAATGAGAGACTAGATCTAGGTGTTGGGACAGGCACAGGTCACTCTATTTTCTCATCAGGAAGAAGAAATAACCACAGGCTCAGCCTGCCACCCGGAACCAGAATAGGGCCTGAGGCAATCCCGCGCTTCTGCGGCCAGCTCCAAAAAAATCCAGTTGAAAAACGGAGCACATGGGCACTGCAATTCACAACCCTGCAGAGTTATAAATGATAACTCTCGTCCACAAATATATTGAGGGAAGGCAACGAAGAGGATTTGAAAGCAAGGCAGAATTGCAGGAAACAGGTTTCAGGAGGTAGATTCGAATCGCCTTTAAAGCACATGAAAAGCGGCAAAACGTGGACAATGATGCCCTTGGCCAAAAAGGGCGTATGCGTTTTTTCCTGAATATATTCAGGAAAAAACGCATACGCCCTTTTTGGCCAACCAAGCAACATGGAAAGGCAAATCAGCACTACAAAGGAGTCTCGCTTCGAATCCGTCAAAAGGGCCATGCTGAAAAAAGTGTCAAAACCACAAAAGCAGGACAGGCCATGGAGAAATGGGAGGCTTGCTACACTGATGGGCGGGATGTAAATTGCCAGCAGCCACTCTGGAGAAGTGTACGGTGTGTCCTGAAACATCGAAAAAACACAGCTTAGGGAGCATAGGGCACTTCCACTCATGGGCGTATAAATTGGGAAAACTAAAAATCAGCAAGACACAGGCACCCCAAAGTTTAGGGCTGCTCTGTTGAGAAGAACCTCCACTTCATGACACCTTAAATACCCCAGGAAAGAGAAAAATGGATAAAGAATTTGTGGTCCTTATGTACAATGGAATATCACTCAGCCATGAAATCAATGTCATAAGGCTAGTAGCAGGATGATGAGTGGATTTAGGTACGACGACTCTAAGTGAAATAAGTCACACAGAAAAAGACACTTATCATAATCTATCACGTATAGAGGGAATGTAAAAACTGCTACACTTGAACTGAATTACAAAAGAGAAGAGTCACACGTTTAGAAAACACACTATGGCTGCTTAACGGGAAAGGTGAGGTGGTGTGATGCATAAAACAAGGGTTACAAATTAGCTCAGATACCGTTCCATACACCCAATTTGTAATAGACAAGACCTACTCCTTGCTCAGTGAACTGGACTCAACACCCCCTATTCACCGCACAAGAATATATGTGACTAGTAAGAATCTTAAAACCTATGTATTGATATCTCTGTGGAAGTGTGTCAAGTGTGTGTAAAGCCGCATAAACACAGCCGTGAAAAGCAGCTAAACCCCATTATAAAAATAAATTAGTTTTAAATCCCATGAAACAAAGACAGTGAAAGAGACAGAAATTCTTACAAAATTCATTCAGGGGTTGTGACGCAACCTGGATTGACCATATCTAGACCCACAGCTGGATGAGACATAAGGGTGGACATTCTTGGGGCTGAGAGGTTTGGTGAGGTTGGGTGAGCCAACACAGACCCTTTAAGGTAATACTGCGTGGTACCCATCCCATGGGTCCCAAATCTCCAGGTTCAAGGGCATCTTCCTACATCGAAAACTTGCATGAGGAACCCAGAAGATGGTACACCGTGTGATTTTGAAAGGTTTCTAAAACGCACCTCATTTCTCATCTCCTTGTGCTCGGGTTCGCCATTCCAGCTACTTCACTAGCAATCTCCCTACTTGGAGAATCAGCACCTTTAACCTCCTGTTCCGTACAGGTTGCAATTTGTCCTGAGGATGAACGGGAAGAGGGGCAGCCAATGAGAGACTAGATCTAGGTGTTGGAACAGGCACAGGTCACTCTATTTTCTCATCAGGAAGAAGAAATAACCACAGGCTCAGCCTGCCACCCGGAACCAGAATAGGGCCTGAGGCAATCCCGCGCTTCTGCGGCCAGCTCCCGAAAAAGCCAGTTGAAAAATGGAGCACATGGGCACTGCAATTCACAACCCTGCAGAGTTATAAATGATAACTCTCGTCCACAAATATATTGAGGGAAGGCAACGAAGAGGATTTGAAAGCAAGGCAGAATTGCAGGAAACAGGTTTCAGGAGGTAGATTCGAATCGCCTTTAAAGCACATGAAAAGCGGCAAAACGTGGACAATGATGCCCTTGGCCAAAAAGGGCGTATGCGTTTTTTCCTGAATATATTCAGGAAAAAACGCATACGCCCTTTTTGGCCAACCAAGCAACATGGAAAGGCAAATCAGCACTACAAAGGAGTCCCGCTTCGAATCGGTCAAAAGGGCCATGCTGAAAAATGTGTCAAAACCACAAAATCAGGACAGGCCATGGAGAAATGGGAGCCTTGCTACACTGATGGGCGGGATGTAAATTGCCAGCAGCCACTCTGGAGAAGTGTACGGTGTGTCCTGAAACATCGAAAAAACACAGCTTAGGGAGCATAGGGCACTTCCACTCATGGGCGTATAAATTGGGAAAACTAAAAATCAGCAAGACACAGGCACCCCAAAGTTTAGGGCTGCTCTGTTGACAAGAACCTCCACTTCATGACACCTTAAATATCCCAGGAAAGAGAAAAATGGATAAAGAAGTTGTGGTCCTTATGTACAATGGAATATCACTCAGCCATGAAATCAATGTCATAAGGCTAGTAGCAGCATGATGAGTGGATTTAGGTACGACGACTCTAAGTGAAATAAGTCACACAGAAAAAGACACTTATCATAATCTATCACGTATAGAGGGAATGTAAAAACTGCTACACTTGAACTGAATTACAAAAGAGAACAGAGTCACACGTTTAGAAAACACACTATGGCTGCTTAACGGGAAAGGTGAGGTAGTGTGATGCATAAAACAAGGGTTTCAAATTAGCTCAGATACCGTTCCATACACCCAATATGTAATAGACAAGACCTACTCCTTGCTCAGTGAACTGGACTCAACACCCCCTATTCACCGCACAAGAATATATGTGACTAGTAAGAATCTTAAAACCTATGTATTGATATCCCTCTGGAAGTGTGTCAAGTGTGTGTAAAGCCGCATAAACACAGCCGTGAAAAGCAGCTAAACCCCATTATAAAAATAAATTACTTTTAAAAACCCATGAAACAAAAACAGTGAAAGAGACAGAAATTCTTACAAAATTCATTCAGGGGCTGTGACGCAACCTGGATTGACCATATCTAGACCCACAGCTGGATGAGACATAAGGGTGGACATTCTTGGGGCTGAGAGGTTTGGTGAGGTTGGGTGAGCCAACACAGACCCTTTAAGGTAATACTGCGTGGTACCTATCCCATGGGTCCCAAATCTCCAGGTTCATGGGCATGTTCCTACATCGAAAACTTGCATGAGGAACCCAGAAGATGGTACACCGTGTGATTTTGAAAGGTTTCTAAAACGCACCTCATTTCTCATCTCCTTGTGCTCGGGTTCGCCATTCCAGCTACTTCACTAGCAATCTCCCTACTTGGAGAATCAGCACCTTTAACCTCCTGTTCCCTACAGGTTGCAATTTGTCCTGAGGATGAACGGGAAGAGGGGCAGCCAATGAGAGACTAGATCTAGGTGTTGGAACAGGCACAGGTCACTCTATTTTCTCATCAGGAAGAAGAAATAACCACAGGCTCAGCCTGCCACCCACAACCAGAATAGGGCCTGAGGCAATCCCGCGCTTCTGCGGCCAGCTCCCAAAAAAGCCAGTTGAAAAATGGAGCACATGGGCACTGCAATTCACAACCCTGCAGAGTTATAAATGATAACTCTCGTCCACAAATATATTGAGGGAAGGCAACGAAGAGGATTTGAAAGCAAGGCAGAATTGCAGGAAACAGGTTTCAGGAGGTAGATTCGAATCGCCTTTAAAGCACATGAAAAGCGGCAAAACGTGGACAATGATGCCCTTGGCCAAAAAGGGCGTATGCGTTTTTTCCTGAATATATTCAGGAAAAAACGCATACGCCCTTTTTGGCCAACCAAGCAACATGGAAAGGCAAATCAGCACTACAAAGGAGTCTCGCTTGGAATCCGTCAAAAGGGCCATGCTGAAAAAAGTGTCAAAACCACAAAAGCAGGACAGGCCATGGAGAAATGGGAGCCTTGCTACACTGATGGGCGGGATGTAAATTGCCAGCAGCCACTCTGGAGAAGTGTACGGTGTGTCCTGAAACATCGAAAAAACACAGCTTAGGGAGCATAGGGCACTTCCACTCATGGGCGTATAAATTGGGAAAACTAAAAATCAGCAAGACACAGGCACCCCAAAGTTTAGGGCTGCTCTGTTGACAAGAACCTCCACTTCATGACACCTTAAATATCCCAGGAAAGAGAAAAATGGATAAAGAAGTTGTGGTCCTTATGTACAATGGAATATCACTCAGCCATGAAATCAATGTCATAAGGCTAGTAGCAGGATGATGAGTGGATTTAGGTACGACGACTCTAAGTGAAATAAGTCACACAGAAAAAGACACTTATCATAATCTATCACGTATAGAGGGAATGTAAAAACTGCTACACTTGAACTGAATTACAAAAGAGAACAGAGTCACACGTTTAGAAAACACACTATGGCTGCTTAACGGGAAAGGTGAGGTGGTGTGATGCATAAAACAAGGGTTACAAATTAGCTCAGATACCGTTCCATACACCCAATATGTAATAGACAAGACCTACTCCTTGCTCAGTGAACTGGACTCAACACCCCCTATTCACCGCACAAGAATATATGTCACTAGTAAGAATCTTAAAACCTATGTATTGATATCTCTGTGGAAGTGTGTCAAGTGTGTGTAAAGCCGCATAAACACAGCCGTGAAAAGCAGCTAAACCCCATTATAAAAATAAATTAGTTTTAAAAACCCATGAAACAAAGACAGTGAAAGAGACAGAAATTCTTACAAAATTCATTCAGGGGCTGTGACGCAACCTGGATTGACCATATCTAGACCCACAGCTGGATGAGACATAAGGGTGGACATTCTTGGGGCTGAGAGGTTTGGTGAGGTTGGGTGAGCCAACACAGACCCTTTAAGGTAATACTGCGTGGTACCCATCCCATGGGTCCCAAATCTCCAGGTTCAAGGGCATCTTCCTACATCGAAAACTTGCATGAGGAACCCAGAAGATGGTACACCGTGTGATTTTGAAAGGTTTCTAAAACGCACCTCATTTCTCATCTCCTTGTGCTCGGGTTCGCCATTCCAGCTACTTCACTAGCAATCTCCCTACTTGGAGAATCAGCACCTTTAACCTCCTGTTCCGTACAGGTTGCAATTTGTCCTGAGGATGAACGGGAAGAGGGGCAGCCAATGAGAGACTAGATCTAGGTGTTCGGACAGGAACAGGTCACTCTATTTTCACATCAGGAAGAAGAAATAACCACAGGCTCAGCCTGCCACCCGGAACCAGAATAGGGCCTGAGGCAATCCCGCGCTTCTGCGGCCAGCTCCCAAAAAAGCCAGTTGAAAAATGGAGCACATGGGCACTGCAATTCACAACCCTGCAGAGTTATAAATGATAACTCTCGTCCACAAATATATTGAGGGAAGGCAACGAAGAGGATTTGAAAGCAAGGCAGAATTGCAGGAAACAGGTTTCAGGAGGTAGATTCGAATCGCATTTAAAGCACATGAAAAGCGGCAAAACGTGGACAATGATGCCCTTGGCCAAAAAGGGCGTATGCGTTTTTTCCTGAATATATTCAGGAAAAAACGCATACGCCCTTTTTGGCCAACCAAGCAACATGGAAAGGCAAATCAGCACTACAAAGGAGTCTCGCTTCGAATTGTTCAAAAGGGCCATGCTGAAAAAAGTGTCAAAACCACAAAAGCAGGACAGGCCATGGAGAAATGGGAGCCTTGCTACACTGATGGGCGGGATGTAAATTGCCAGCAGCCACTCTGGAGAAGTGTACGGTGTGTCCTGAAACATCGAAAAAACACAGCTTAGGGAGCATAGGGCACTTCCACTCATGGGCGTATAAATTGGGAAAACTAAAAATCAGCAAGACACAGGCACCCCAAAGTTTAGGGCTGCTCTGTTGACAAGAACCTCCACTTCATGACACCTTAAATATCCCAGGAAAGAGAAAAATGGATAAAGAAGTTGTGGTCCTTATGTACAATGGAATATCACTCAGCCATGAAATCAATGTCATAAGGCTAGTAGCAGCATGATGAGTGGATTTAGGTACGACGACTCTAAGTGAAATAAGTCACACAGAAAAAGACACTTATCATAATCTATCACGTATAGAGGGAATGTAAAAACTGCTACACTTGAACTGAATTACAAAAGAGAACAGAGTCACACGTTTAGAAAACACACTATGGCTGCTTAACGGGAAAGGTGAGGTGGTGTGATGCATAAAACAAGGGTTACAAATTAGCTCAGATACCGTTCCATACACCCAATATGTAATAGACAAGACCTACCCCTTGCTCAGTGAACTGGACTCAACACCCCCTATTCACCGCACAAGAATATATGTGACTAGTAAGAATCTTAAAACCTATGTATTGATATCCCTCTGGAAGTGTGTCAAGTGTGTGTAAAGCCGCATAAACACAGCCGTGAAAAGCAGCTAAACCCCATTATAAAAATAAATTAGTTTTAAAAACCCATGAAACAAAAACAGTGAAAGAGACAGAAATTCTTACAAAATTCATTCAGGGGCTGTGACGCAACTTGGATTGACCATATCTAGACCCACAGCTGGATGAGACATAAGGGTGGACATTCTTGGGGCTGAGAGGTTTGGTGAGGTTGGGTGAGCCAACACAGACCCTTTAAGGTAATACTGCGTGGTACCTATCCCATGGGTCCCAAATCTCCAGGTTCATGGGCATGTTCCTACATCGAAAACTTGCATGAAGAACCCAGAAGATGGTACACCGTGTGATTTTGAAAGGTTTCTAAAACGCACCTCATTTCTCATCTCCTTGTGCTCGGGTTCGCCATTCCAGCTACTTCACTAGCAATCTCCCTACTTGGAGAATCAGCACCTTTAACCTCCTGTTCCCTACAGGTTGCAATTTGTCCTGAGGATGAACGGGAAGAGGGGCAGCCAATGAGAGACTATATCTAGGTGTTGGAACAGGCACAGGTCACTCTATTTTCTCATCAGGAAGAAGAAATAACCACAGGCTCAGCCTGCCACCCACAACCAGAATAGGGCCTGAGGCAATCCCGCGCTTCTGCGGCCAGCTCCCAAAAAAGCCAGTTGAAAAATGGAGCACATGGGCACTGCAATTCACAACCCTGCAGAGTTATAAATGATAACTCTCGTCCACAAATATATTGAGGGAAGGCAACGAAGAGGATTTGAAAGCAAGGCAGAATTGCAGGAAACAGGTTTCAGGAGGTAGATTCGAATCGCCTTTAAAGCACATGAAAAGCGGCAAAACGTGGACAATGATGCCCTTGGCCAAAAAGGGCGTATGCGTTTTTTCCTGAATATATTCAGGAAAAAACGCATACGCCCTTTTTGGCCAACCAAGCAACATGGAAAGGCAAATCAGCACTACAAAGGAGTCTCGCTTGGAATCCGTCAAAAGGGCCATGCTGAAAAAAGTGTCAAAACCACAAAAGCAGGACAGGCCATGGAGAAATGGGAGCCTTGCTACACTGATGGGCGGGATGTAAATTGCCAGCAGCCACTCTGGAGAAGTGTACGGTGTGTCCTGAAACATCGAAAAAACACAGCTTAGGGAGCATAGGGCACTTCCACTCATGGGCGTATAAATTGGGAAAACTAAAAATCAGCAAGACACAGGCACCCCAAAGTTTAGGGCTGCTCTGTTGACAAGAACCTCCACTTCATGACACCTTAAATATCCCAGGAAAGAGAAAAATGGATAAAGAAGTTGTGGTCCTTATGTACAATGGAATATCACTCAGCCATGAAATCAATGTCATAAGGCTAGTAGCAGCATGATGAGTGGATTTAGGTACGACGACTCTAAGTGAAATAAGTCACACAGAAAAAGACACTTATCATAATCTATCACGTATAGAGGGAATGTAAAAACTGCTACACTTGAACTGAATTACAAAAGAGAACAGAGTCACACGTTTAGAAAACACACTATGGCTGCTTAACGGGAAAGGTGAGGTGGTGTGATGCATAAAACAAGGGTTACAAATTAGCTCAGATACCGTTCCATACACCCAATATGTAATAGACAAGACCTACTCCTTGCTCAGTGAACTGGACTCAACACCCCCTATTCACCGCACAAGAATATATGTCACTAGTAAGAATCTTAAAACCTATGTATTGATATCTCTGTGGAAGTGTGTCAAGTGTGTGTAAAGCCGCATAAACACAGCCGTGAAAAGCAGCTAAACCCCATTATAAAAATAAATTAGTTTTAAAAACCCATGAAACAAAGACAGTGAAAGAGACAGAAATTCTTACAAAATTCATTCAGGGGCTGTGACGCAACCTGGATTGACCATATCTAGACCCACAGCTGGATGAGACATAAGGGTGGACATTCTTGGGGCTGAGAGGTTTGGTGAGGTTGGGTGAGCCAACACAGACCCTTTAAGGTAATACTGCGTGGTACCCATCCCATGGGTCCCAAATCTCCAGGTTCAAGGGCATCTTCCTACATCGAAAACTTGCATGAGGAACCCAGAAGATGGTACACCGTGTGATTTTGAAAGGTTTCTAAAACGCACCTCATTTCTCATCTCCTTGTGCTCGGGTTCGCCATTCCAGCTACTTCACTAGCAATCTCCCTACTTGGAGAATCAGCACCTTTAACCTCCTGTTCCGTACAGGTTGCAATTTGTCCTGAGGATGAACGGGAAGAGGGGCAGCCAATGAGAGACTAGATCTAGGTGTTCGGACAGGAACAGGTCACTCTATTTTCACATCAGGAAGAAGAAATAACCACAGGCTCAGCCTGCCACCCGGAACCAGAATAGGGCCTGAGGCAATCCCGCGCTTCTGCGGCCAGCTCCCAAAAAAGCCAGTTGAAAAATGGAGCACATGGGCACTGCAATTCACAACCCTGCAGAGTTATAAATGATAACTCTCGTCCACAAATATATTGAGGGAAGGCAACGAAGAGGATTTGAAAGCAAGGCAGAATTGCAGGAAACAGGTTTCAGGAGGTAGATTCGAATCGCATTTAAAGCACATGAAAAGCGGCAAAACGTGGACAATGATGCCCTTGGCCAAAAAGGGCGTATGCGTTTTTTCCTGAATATATTCAGGAAAAAACGCATACGCCCTTTTTGGCCAACCAAGCAACATGGAAAGGCAAATCAGCACTACAAAGGAGTCTCGCTTCGAATTGTTCAAAAGGGCCATGCTGAAAAAAGTGTCAAAACCACAAAAGCAGGACAGGCCATGGAGAAATGGGAGCCTTGCTACACTGATGGGCGGGATGTAAATTGCCAGCAGCCACTCTGGAGAAGTGTACGGTGTGTCCTGAAACATCGAAAAAACACAGCTTAGGGAGCATAGGGCACTTCCACTCATGGGCGTATAAATTGGGAAAACTAAAAATCAGCAAGACACAGGCACCCCAAAGTTTAGGGCTTCTCTGTTGACAAGAACCTCCACTTCATGACACCTTAAATATCCCAGGAAAGAGAAAAATGGATAAAGAAGTTGTGGTCCTTATGTACAATGGAATATCACTCAGCCATGAAATCAATGTCATAAGGCTAGTAGCAGCATGATGAGTGGATTTAGGTACGACGACTCTAAGTGAAATAAGTCACACAGAAAAAGACACTTATCATAATCTATCACGTATAGAGGGAATGTAAAAACTGCTACACTTGAACTGAATTACAAAAGAGAACAGAGTCACACGTTTAGAAAACACACTATGGCTGCTTAACGGGAAAGGTGAGGTGGTGTGATGCATAAAACAAGGGTTTCAAATTAGCTCAGATACCGTTCCATACACCCAATATGTAATAGACAAGACCTACTCCTTGCTCAGTGAACTGGACTCAACACCCCCTATTCACCGCACAAGAATATATGTCACTAGTAAGAATCTTAAAACCTATGTATTGATATCTCTGTGGAAGTGTGTCAAGTGTGTGTAAAGCCGCATAAACACAGCCGTGAAAAGCAGCTAAACCCCATTATAAAAATAAATTAGTTTTAAAAACCCATGAAACAAAGACAGTGAAAGAGACAGAAATTCTTACAAAATTCATTCAGGGGCTGTGACGCAACCTGGATTGACCATATCTAGACCCACAGCTGGATGAGACATAAGGGTGGACATTCTTGGGGCTGAGAGGTTTGGTGAGGTTGGGTGAGCCAACACAGACCCTTTAAGGTAATACTGCGTGGTACCCATCCCATGGGTCCCAAATCTCCAGGTTCAAGGGCATCTTCCTACATCGAAAACTTGCATGAGGAACCCAGAAGATGGTACACCGTGTGATTTTGAAAGGTTTCTAAAACGCACCTCATTTCTCATCTCCTTGTGCTCGGGTTCGCCATTCCAGCTACTTCACTAGCAATCTCCCTACTTGGAGAATCAGCACCTTTAACCTCCTGTTCCGTACAGGTTGCAATTTGTCCTGAGGATGAACGGGAAGAGGGGCAGCCAATGAGAGATTAGATCTAGGTGTTGGGACAGGCAAAGGTCACTCTATTTTCTCATCAGGAAGAAGAAATAACCACAGGCTCAGCCTGCCACCCGGAACCAGAATAGGGCCTGAGGCAATCCCGCGCTTCTGCGGCCAGCTCCCAAAAAAGCCAGTTGAAAAATGGAGCACATGGGCACTGCAATTCACAACCCTGCAGAGTTATAAATGATAACTCTCGTCCACAAATATATTGAGGGAAGGCAACGAAGAGGATTTGAAAGCAAGGCAGAATTGCAGGAAACAGGTTTCAGGAGGTAGATTCGAATCGCCTTTAAAGCACATGAAAAGCGGCAAAACGTGGACAATGATGCCCTTGGCCAAAAAGGGCGTATGCGTTTTTTCCTGAATATATTCAGGAAAAAACGCATACGCCCTTTTTGGCCAACCAAGCAACATGGAAAGGCAAATCAGCACTACAAAGGAGTCTCGCTTCGAATCGGTCAAAAGGGCCATGCTGAAAAATGTGTCAAAACCACAAAAGCAGGACAGGCCATGGAGAAATGGGAGCCTTGCTACACTGATGGGCGGGATGTAAATTGCCAGCAGCCACTCTGGAGAAGTGTACGGTGTGTCCTGAAACATCGAAAAAACACAGCTTAGGGAGCATAGGGCACTTCCACTCATGGGCGTATAAATTGGGAAAACTAAAAATCAGCAAGACACAGGCACCCCAAAGTTTAGGGCTGCTCTGTTGACAAGAACCTCCACTTCATGACACCTTAAATATCCCAGGAAAGAGAAAAATGGATAAAGAAGTTGTGGTCCTTATGTACAATGGAATATCACTCAGCCATGAAATCAATGTCATAAGGCTAGTAGCAGGATGATGAGTGGATTTAGGTACGACGACTCTAAGTGAAATAAGTCACACAGAAAAAGACACTTATCATAATCTATCACGTATAGAGGGAATGTAAAAACTGCTACACTTGAACTGAATTACAAAAGAGAAGAGTCACACGTTTAGAAAACACACTATGGCTGCTTAACGGGAAAGGTGAGGTGGTGTGATGCATAAAACAAGGGTTACAAATTAGCTCAGATACCGTTCCATACACCCAATATGTAATAGACAAGACCTACTCCTTGCTCAGTGAACTGGACTCAACACCCCCTATTCACCGCACAAGAATATATGTGACTAGTAAGAATCTTAAAACCTATGTATTGATATCTCTGTGGAAGTGTGTCAAGTGTGTGTAAAGCCGCATAAACACAGCCGTGAAAAGCAGCTAAACCCCATTATAAAAATAAATTAGTTTTAAATCCCATGAAACAAAGACAGTGAAAGAGACAGAAATTCTTACAAAATTCATTCAGGGGTTGTGACGCAACCTGGATTGACCATATCTAGACCCACAGCTGGATGAGACATAAGGGTGGACATTCTTGGGGCTGAGAGGTTTGGTGAGGTTGGGTGAGCCAACACAGACCCTTTAAGGTAATACTGCGTGGTACCCATCCCATGGGTCCCAAATCTCCAGGTTCAAGGGCATCTTCCTACATCGAAAACTTGCATGAGGAACCCAGAAGATGGTACACCGTGTGATTTTGAAAGGTTTCTAAAACGCACCTCATTTCTCATCTCCTTGTGCTCGGGTTCGCCATTCCAGCTACTTCACTAGCAATCTCCCTACTTGGAGAATCAGCACCTTTAACCTCCTGTTCCGTACAGGTTGCAATTTGTCCTGAGGATGAACGGGAAGAGGGGCAGCCAATGAGAGACTAGATCTAGGTGTTGGAACAGGCACAGGTCACTCTATTTTCTCATCAGGAAGAAGAAATAACCACAGGCTCAGCCTGCCACCCGGAACCAGAATAGGGCCTGAGGCAATCCCGCGCTTCTGCGGCCAGCTCCCGAAAAAGCCAGTTGAAAAATGGAGCACATGGGCACTGCAATTCACAACCCTGCAGAGTTATAAATGATAACTCTCGTCCACAAATATATTGAGGGAAGGCAACGAAGAGGATTTGAAAGCAAGGCAGAATTGCAGGAAACAGGTTTCAGGAGGTAGATTAGAATCGCCTTTAAAGCACATGAAAAGCGGCAAAACGTGGACAATGATGCCCTTGGCCAAAAAGGGCGTATGCGTTTTTTCCTGAATATATTCAGGAAAAAACGCATACGCCCTTTTTGGCCAACCAAGCAACATGGAAAGGCAAATCAGCACTACAAAGGAGTCCCGCTTCGAATCGGTCAAAAGGGCCATGCTGAAAAATGTGTCAAAACCACAAAAGCAGGACAGGCCATGGAGAAATGGGAGCCTTGCTACACTGATGGGCGGGATGTAAATTGCCAGCAGCCACTCTGGAGAAGTGTACGGTGTGGCCTTAAACATCGAAAAAACACAGCTTAGGGAGCATAGGGCACTTCCACTCATGGGCGTATAAATTGGGAAAACTAAAAATCAGCAAGACACAGGCACCCCAAAGTTTAGGGCTGCTCTGTTGACAAGAACCTCCACTTCATGACACCTTAAATATCCCAGGAAAGAGAAAAATGGATAAAGAAGTTGTGGTCCTTATGTACAATGGAATATCACTCAGCCATGAAATCAATGTCATAAGGCTAGTAGCAGCATGATGAGTGGATTTAGGTACGACGACTCTAAGTGAAATAAGTCACACAGAAAAAGACACTTATCATAATCTATCACGTATAGAGGGAATGTAAAAACTGCTACACTTGAACTGAATTACAAAAGAGAACAGAGTCACACGTTTAGAAAACACACTATGGCTGCTTAACGGGAAAGGTGAGGTAGTGTGATGCATAAAACAAGGGTTTCAAATTAGCTCAGATACCGTTCCATACACCCAATATGTAATAGACAAGACCTACTCCTTGCTCAGTGAACTGGACTCAACACCCCCTATTCACCGCACAAGAATATATGTGACTAGTAAGAATCTTAAAACCTATGTATTGATATCCCTCTGGAAGTGTGTCAAGTGTGTGTAAAGCCGCATAAACACAGCCGTGAAAAGCAGCTAAACCCCATTATAAAAATAAATTAGTTTTAAAAACCCATGAAACAAAAACTGTGAAAGAGACAGAAATTCTTACAAAATTCATTCAGGGGCTGTGACGCAACCTGGATTGACCATATCTAGACCCACAGCTGGATGAGACATAAGGGTGGACATTCTTGGGGCTGAGAGGTTTGGTGAGGTTGGGTGAGCCAACACAGACCCTTTAAGGTAATACTGCGTGGTACCTATCCCATGGGTCCCAAATCTCCAGGTTCATGGGCATCTTCCTACATCGAAAACTTGCATGAGGAACCCAGAAGATGGTACACCGTGTGATTTTGAAAGGTTTCTAAAACGCACCTCATTTCTCATCTCCTTGTGCTCGGGTTCGCCATTCCAGCTACTTCACTAGCAATCTCCCTACTTGGAGAATCAGCACCTTTAACCTCCTGTTCCCTACAGCTTGCAATTTGTCCTGAGGATGAACGGGAAGAGGGGCAGCCAATGAGAGACTAGATCTAGGTGTTGGAACAGGCACAGGTCACTCTATTTTCTCATCAGGAAGAAGAAATAACCACAGGCTCAGCCTGCCACCCACAACCAGAATAGGGCCTGAGGCAATCCCGCGCTTCTGCGGCCAGCTCCCAAAAAAGCCAGTTGAAAAATGGAGCACATGGGCACTGCAATTCACAACCCTGCAGAGTTATAAATGATAACTCTCGTCCACAAATATATTGAGGGAAGGCAACGAAGAGGATTTGAAAGCAAGGCAGAATTGCAGGAAACAGGTTTCAGGAGGTAGATTCGAATCGCCTTTAAAGCACATGAAAAGCGGCAAAACGTGGACAATGATGCCCTTGGCCAAAAAGGGCGTATGCGTTTTTTCCTGAATATATTCAGGAAAAAACGCATACGCCCATTTTGGCCAACCAAGCAACATGGAAAGGCAAATCAGCACTACAAAGGAGTCTCGCTTGGAATCCGTCAAAAGGGCCATGCTGAAAAAAGTGTCAAAACCACAAAAGCAGGACAGGCCATGGAGAAATGGGAGCCTTGCTACACTGATGGGCGGGATGTAAATTGCCAGCAGCCACTCTGGAGAAGTGTACGGTGTGTCCTGAAACATCGAAAAAACACAGCTTAGGGAGCATAGGGCACTTCCACTCATGGGCGTATAAATTGGGAAAACTAAAAATCAGCAAGACACAGGCACCCCAAAGTTTAGGGCTGCTCTGTTGACAAGAACCTCCACTTCATGACACGTTAAATATCCCAGGAAAGAGAAAAATGGATAAAGAAGTTGTGGTCCTTATGTACAATGGAATATCACTCAGCCATGAAATCAATGTCATAAGGCTAGTAGCAGCATGATGAGTGGATTTAGGTACGACGACTCTAAGTGAAATAAGTCACACAGAAAAAGACACTTATCATAATCTATCACGTATAGAGGGAATGTAAAAACTGCTACACTTGAACTGAATTACAAAAGAGAACAGAGTCACACGTTTAGAAAACACACTATGGCTGCTTAACGGGAAAGGTGAGGTGGTGTGATGCATAAAACAAGGGTTTCAAATTAGCTCAGATACCGTTCCATACACCCAATATGTAATAGACAAGACCTACTCCTTGCTCAGTGAACTGGACTCAACACCCCCTATTCACCGCACAAGAATATATGTCACTAGTAAGAATCTTAAAACCTATATATTGATATCTCTGTGGAAGTGTGTCAAGTGTGTGTAAAGCCGCATAAACACAGCCGTGAAAAGCAGCTAAACCCCATTATAAAAATAAATTAGTTTTAAAAACCCATGAAACAAAGACAGTGAAAGACACAGAAATTCTTACAAAATTCATTCAGGGGCTGTGACGCAACCTGGATTGACCATATCTAGACCCACAGCTGGATGAGACATAAGGGTGGACATTCTTGGGGCTGAGAGGTTTGGTGAGGTTGGGTGAGCCAACACAGACCCTTTAAGGTAATACTGCGTGGTACCCATCCCATGGGTCCCAAATCTCCAGGTTCAAGGGCATCTTCCTACATCGAAAACTTGCATGAGGAACCCAGAAGATGGTACACCGTGTGATTTTGAAAGGTTTCTAAAACGCACCTCATTTCTCATCTCCTTGTGCTCGGGTTCGCCATTCCAGCTACTTCACTAGCAATCTCCCTACTTGGAGAATCAGCACCTTTAACCTCCTGTTCCGTACAGGTTGCAATTTGTCCTGAGGATGAACGGGAAGAGGGGCAGCCAATGAGAGACTAGATCTAGGTGTTGGGACAGGCACAGGTCACTCTATTTTCTCATCAGGAAGAAGAAATAACCACAGGCTCAGCCTGCCACCCGGAACCAGAATAGGGCCTGAGGCAATCCCGCGCTTCTGCGGCCAGCTCCAAAAAAATCCAGTTGAAAAACGGAGCACATGGGCACTGCAATTCACAACCCTGCAGAGTTATAAATGATAACTCTCGTCCACAAATATATTGAGGGAAGGCAACGAAGAGGATTTGAAAGCAAGGCAGAATTGCAGGAAACAGGTTTCAGGAGGTAGATTCGAATCGCCTTTAAAGCACATGAAAAGCGGCAAAACGTGGACAATGATGCCCTTGGCCAAAAAGGGCGTATGCGTTTTTTCCTGAATATATTCAGGAAAAAACGCATACGCCCTTTTTGGCCAACCAAGCAACATGGAAAGGCAAATCAGCACTACAAAGGAGTCTCGCTTCGAATCCGTCAAAAGGGCCATGCTGAAAAAAGTGTCAAAACCACAAAAGCAGGACAGGCCATGGAGAAATGGGAGGCTTGCTACACTGATGGGCGGGATGTAAATTGCCAGCAGCCACTCTGGAGAAGTGTACGGTGTGTCCTGAAACATCGAAAAAACACAGCTTAGGGAGCATAGGGCACTTCCACTCATGGGCGTATAAATTGGGAAAACTAAAAATCAGCAAGACACAGGCACCCCAAAGTTTAGGGCTGCTCTGTTGAGAAGAAACTCCACTTCATGACACCTTAAATACCCCAGGAAAGAGAAAAATGGATAAAGAATTTGTGGTCCTTATGTACAATGGAATATCACTCAGCCATGAAATCAATGTCATAAGGCTAGTAGCAGGATGATGAGTGGATTTAGGTACGACGACTCTAAGTGAAATAAGTCACACAGAAAAAGACACTTATCATAATCTATCACGTATAGAGGGAATGTAAAAACTGCTACACTTGAACTGAATTACAAAAGAGAAGAGTCACACGTTTAGAAAACACACTATGGCTGCTTAACGGGAAAGGTGAGGTGGTGTGATGCATAAAACAAGGGTTACAAATTAGCTCAGATACCGTTCCATACACCCAATTTGTAATAGACAAGACCTACTCCTTGCTCAGTGAACTGGACTCAACACCCCCTATTCACCGCACAAGAATATATGTGACTAGTAAGAATCTTAAAACCTATGTATTGATATCTCTGTGGAAGTGTGTCAAGTGTGTGTAAAGCCGCATAAACACAGCCGTGAAAAGCAGCTAAACCCCATTATAAAAATAAATTAGTTTTAAATCCCATGAAACAAAGACAGTGAAAGAGACAGAAATTCTTACAAAATTCATTCAGGGGTTGTGACGCAACCTGGATTGACCATATCTAGACCCACAGCTGGATGAGACATAAGGGTGGACATTCTTGGGGCTGAGAGGTTTGGTGAGTTTGGGTGAGCCAACACAGACCCTTTAAGGTAATACTGCGTGGTACCCATCCCATGGGTCCCAAATCTCCAGGTTCAAGGGCATCTTCCTACATCGAAAACTTGCATGAGGAACCCAGAAGATGGTACACCGTGTGATTTTGAAAGGTTTCTAAAACGCACCTCATTTCTCATCTCCTTGTGCTCGGGTTCGCCATTCCAGCTACTTCACTAGCAATCTCCCTACTTGGAGAATCAGCACCTTTAACCTCCTGTTCCGTACAGGTTGCAATTTGTCCTGAGGATGAACGGGAAGAGGGGCAGCCAATGAGAGACTAGATCTAGGTGTTGGAACAGGCACAGGTCACTCTATTTTCTCATCAGGAAGAAGAAATAACCACAGGCTCAGCCTGCCACCCGGAACCAGAATAGGGCCTGAGGCAATCCCGCGCTTCTGCGGCCAGCTCCCGAAAAAGCCAGTTGAAAAATGGAGCACATGGGCACTGCAATTCACAACCCTGCAGAGTTATAAATGATAACTCTCGTCCACAAATATATTGAGGGAAGGCAACGAAGAGGATTTGAAAGCAAGGCAGAATTGCAGGAAACAGGTTTCAGGAGGTAGATTCGAATCGCCTTTAAAGCACATGAAAAGCGGCAAAACGTGGACAATGATGCCCTTGGCCAAAAAGGGCGTATGCGTTTTTTCCTGAATATATTCAGGAAAAAACGCATACGCCCTTTTTGGCCAACCAAGCAACATGGAAAGGCAAATCAGCACTACAAAGGAGTCCCGCTTCGAATCGGTCAAAAGGGCCATGCTGAAAAATGTGTCAAAACCACAAAATCAGGACAGGCCATGGAGAAATGGGAGCCTTGCTACACTGATGGGCGGGATGTAAATTGCCAGCAGCCACTCTGGAGAAGTGTACGGTGTGTCCTGAAACATCGAAAAAACACAGCTTAGGGAGCATAGGGCACTTCCACTCATGGGCGTATAAATTGGGAAAACTAAAAATCAGCAAGACACAGGCACCCCAAAGTTTAGGGCTGCTCTGTTGACAAGAACCTCCACTTCATGACACCTTAAATATCCCAGGAAAGAGAAAAATGGATAAAGAAGTTGTGGTCCTTATGTACAATGGAATATCACTCAGCCATGAAATCAATGTCATAAGGCTAGTAGCAGCATGATGAGTGGATTTAGGTACGACGACTCTAAGTGAAATAAGTCACACAGAAAAAGACACTTATCATAATCTATCACGTATAGAGGGAATGTAAAAACTGCTACACTTGAACTGAATTACAAAAGAGAACAGAGTCACACGTTTAGAAAACACACTATGGCTGCTTAACGGGAAAGGTGAGGTAGTGTGATGCATAAAACAAGGGTTTCAAATTAGCTCAGATACCGTTCCATACACCCAATATGTAATAGACAAGACCTACTCCTTGCTCAGTGAACTGGACTCAACACCCCCTATTCACCGCACAAGAATATATGTGACTAGTAAGAATCTTAAAACCTATGTATTGATATCCCTCTGGAAGTGTGTCAAGTGTGTGTAAAGCCGCATAAACACAGCCGTGAAAAGCAGCTAAACCCCATTATAAAAATAAATTAGTTTTAAAAACCCATGAAACAAAAACAGTGAAAGAGACAGAAATTCTTACAAAATTCATTCAGGGGCTGTGACGCAACCTGGATTGACCATATCTAGACCCACAGCTGGATGAGACATAAGGGTGGACATTCTTGGGGCTGAGAGGTTTGGTGAGGTTGGGTGAGCCAACACAGACCCTTTAAGGTAATACTGCGTGGTACCCATCCCATGGGTCCCAAATCTCCAGGTTCATGGGCATGTTCCTACATCGAAAACTTGCATGAGGAACCCAGAAGATGGTACACCGTGTGATTTTGAAAGGTTTCTAAAACGCACCTCATTTCTCATCTCCTTGTGCTCGGGTTCGCCATTCCAGCTACTTCACTAGCAATCTCCCTACTTGGAGAATCAGCACCTTTAACCTCCTGTTCCCTACAGGTTGCAATTTGTCCTGAGGATGAACGGGAAGAGGGGCAGCCAATGAGAGACTAGATCTAGGTGTTGGAACAGGCACAGGTCACTCTATTTTCTCATCAGGAAGAAGAAATAACCACAGGCTCAGCCTGCCACCCACAACCAGAATAGGGCCTGAGGCAATCCCGCGCTTCTGCGGCCAGCTCCCAAAAAAGCCAGTTGAAAAATGGAGCACATGGGCACTGCAATTCACAACCCTGCAGAGTTATAAATGATAACTCTCGTCCACGAATATATTGAGGGAAGGCAACGAAGAGGATTTGAAAGCAAGGCAGAATTGCAGGAAACAGGTTTCAGGAGGTAGATTCGAATCGCCTTTAAAGCACATGAAAAGCGGCAAAACGTGGACAATGATGCCCTTGGCCAAAAAGGGCGTATGCGTTTTTTCCTGAATATATTCAGGAAAAAACGCATACGCCCTTTTTGGCCAACCAAGCAACATGGAAAGGCAAATCAGCACTACAAAGGAGTCTCGCTTGGAATCCGTCAAAAGGGCCATGCTGAAAAAAGTGTCAAAACCACAAAAGCAGGACAGGCCATGGAGAAATGGGAGCCTTGCTACACTGATGGGCGGGATGTAAATTGCCAGCAGCCACTCTGGAGAAGTGTACGGTGTGGCCTTAAACATCAAAAAAACACAGCTTAGGGAGCATAGGGCACTTCCACTCATGGGCGTACAAATTGGGAAAACTAAAAATCAGCAAGACACAGGCACCCCAAAGTTTAGGGCTGCTCTGTTGACAAGAACCTCCACTTCATGACACCTTAAATATCCCAGGAAAGAGAAAAATGGATAAAGAAGTTGTGGTCCTTATGTACAATGGAATATCACTCAGCCATGAAATCAATGTCATAAGGCTAGTAGCAGCATGATGAGTGGATTTAGGTACGACGACTCTAAGTGAAATAAGTCACATAGAAAAAGACACTTATCATAATCTATCACGTATAGAGGGAATGTAAAAACTGCTACACTTGAACTGAATTACAAAAGAGAACAGAGTCACACGTTTAGAAAACACACTATGGCTGCTTAACGGGAAAGGTGAGGTGGTGTGATGCATAAAACAAGGGTTTCAAATTAGCTCAGATACCGTTCCATACACCCAATATGTAATAGACAAGACCTACTCCTTGCTCAGTGAACTGGACTCAACACCCCCTATTCACCGCACAAGAATATATGTCACTAGTAAGAATCTTAAAACCTATGTATTGATATCTCTCTGGAAGTGTGTCAAGTGTGTGTAAAGCCGCATAAACACAGCCGTGAAAAGCAGCTAAACCCCATTATAAAAATAAATTAGTTTTAAAAACCCATGAAACAAAGACAGTGAAAGAGAGAGAAATTCTTACAAAATTCATTCAGGGGCTGTGACGCAACCTGGATTGACCATATCTAGAGCCACAGCTGGATGAGACATAGGGTGGACACTCTTGGGGCTGAGAGGTTTGGTGAGGTTGGGTGAGCCAACACAGACCCTTTAAGGTAATACTGCGTGGGACCCATCCCATGGGTCCCAAATCTCCAGGTTCAAGGGCATCTTCCTACATCGAAAACTTGCATGAGGAACCCAGAAGATGGTACACCGTGTGATTTTGAAAGGTTTCTAAAACGCACCTCATTTCTCATCTCCTTGTGCTCGGGTTCGCCATTCCAGCTACTTCACTAGCAATCTCCCTACTTGGAGAATCAGCACCTTTAACCTCCTGTTCCGTACAGGTTGCAATTTGTCCTGAGGATGAATGGGAAGAGTGGCAGCCAATGAGAGACTAGATCTAGGTGTTGGAACAGGCACAGGTCACTCTATTTTCTCATCAGGAAGAAGAAATAACCACAGGCTCAGCCTGCCACCCACAACCAGAATAGGGCCTGAGGCAATCCCGCGCTTCTGCGGCCAGCTCCCGAAAAAGCCAGTTGAAAAATGGAGCACATGGGCACTGCAATTCAAAACCCTGCAGAGTTATAAATGATAACTCTCGTCCACAAATATATTGAGGGAAGGCAACGAAGAGGATTTGAAAGCAAGGCAGAATTGCAGGAAACAGGTTTCAGGAGGTAGATTCGAATCGCCTTTAAAGCACATGAAAAGCGGCAAAACGTGGACAATGATGCCCTTGGCCAAAAAGGGCGTATGCGTTTTTTCCTGAATATATTCAGGAAAAAACGCATACGCCCTTTTTGGCCAACCAAGCAACATGGAAAGGCAAATCAGCACTACAAAGGAGTCTCGCTTCGAATTGGTCAAAAGGGCCATGCTGAAAAAAGTGTCAAAACCACAAAAGCAGGACAGGCCATGGAGAAATGGGAGCCTTGCTACACTGATGGGCGGGATGTAAATTGCCAGCAGCCACTCTGGAGAAGTGTACGGTGTGTCCTGAAACATCGAAAAAACACAGCTTAGGGAGCATAGGGCACTTCCACTCATGGGCGTATAAATTGGGAAAACTAAAAATCAGCAAGACACAGGCACCCCAAAGTTTAGGGCTGCTCTGTTGACAAGAACCTCCACTTCATGACACCTTAAATATCCCAGGAAAGAGAAAAATGGATAAAGAAGTTGTGTTCCTTATGTACAATGGAATATCACTCAGCCATGAAATCAATGTCATAAGGCTAGTAGCAGCATGATGAGTGGATTTAGGTACGACGACTCTAAGTGAAATAAGTCACACAGAAAAAGACACTTATCATAATCTATCACGTATAGAGGGAATGTAAAAACTGCTACACTTGAACTGAATTACAAAAGAGAACAGAGTCACACGTTTAGAAAACACACTATGGCTGCTTAACGGGAAAGGTGAGGTGGTGTGATGCATAAAACAAGGGTTTCAAATTAGCTCAGATACCGTTCCATACACCCAATATGTAATAGACAAGACCTACTCCTTGCTCAGTGAACTGGACTCAACACCCCCTATTCACCACACAAGAATATATGTCACTAGTAAGAATCTTAAAACCTATGTATTGATATCTCTGTGGAAGTGTGTCAAGTGTGTGTAAAGCCGCATAAACACAGCCGTGAAAAGCAGCTAAACCCCATTATAAAAATAAATTAGTTTTAAAAACCCATGAAACAAAGACAGTGAAAGAGACAGAAATTCTTACAAAATTCATTCAGGGGCTGTGACGCAACCTGGATTGACCATATCTAGACCCACAGCTGGATGAGACATAAGGGTGGACACTCTTGGGGCTGAGAGGTTGGGTGAGGTTGGGTGAGCAAACGCAGACCCTTTAAAGTAATACTGCGTGGTACCCATTCCATGGGTCCCAAATCTCCAGGTTCAAGGGCATCTTCCTACATCGAAAACATGCATGAGAAACCCAGAAGATGGTACACCGTGTGATTTTGAAAGGTTTCTAAAACGCACCTCGTTTCTCATCTCCTTGTGCTCGGGTTCGCCATTCCAGCTACTTTACTAGCAATCTCCCTTCTTGGAGAAAAAGCACCTTTAACCTCCTGATCTGTACAGGTTGCAATTTGTCCTGAGGATGAACGGGAAGAGGGGCAAGCAATGAGAGACTAGATCTAGGTGTTGGGACAGGCACAGGTCACTCTATTTTCCCATCAGGAAGAAGAATTAAGCACAGGCTCAGCCTGTCGCCCGGAATCAGAATAGTGCCTGAGGCAATCCCGCGATTTGAGGCCAGCTCCCAAAAAAGCGAGTTGAAAAATGGAGCTGAGGGGCACTGCAATTCACAAACCTGCAGAATTATAAATGATAACTCTCGTCCACAAATATATTGAGGGAAGGCAACGAAGAGGATTTGAAAGCAAGGCAGAACTGCAGGAAACAGATTTCAGGAGGTAGATTCAAATCGCCTTTAAAGCACATGAAAAGCGGCAAAACGTCGACAATGATGCCCTTGGCCAAAAAGGGCGTATGCGTTTTTTCCTGAATATATTCAGGAAAAAACGCATACGCCCTTTTTGGCCAACCAAGCAACCTGGAAAGGCAAATCAGCGCTACAAAGAAGTCTCGCTTCCCATCGGTCTAAAGGGCCATGCTGATAAAAGTGTCAAAACCACAAATGCAGGACAGGCCATGGAGAAATTGGAGCCTTGCTACGCTGATGGGCGGGATGTAAATTGCCAGCAGCCACTCTGGAGAAGTGTACGGTGTGGCCTTAAACATCGAAAAAACACAGCTTAGGGAGCATAGGGCACGTCCACTCATGGGCGTATAAATTGGGAAAACTAAAAATCAGCAAGACAGAGGCACCCCAAAGTTTAGGGCTGCTCTGTTGACAAGGACCTCCACTTCATGACACCTTAAATATCCCCGGAAAGAGAAAAATGGATAAAGAAGTTGTGGTCCTTATGTACAATGGAATATCACTCAGATATGAAATCAATGTCATAAGGCTAGTAGAAGCAAGATGAGTGGATTTAGTTATGACGATTCTAAGTGAACTAAGTGACACAGAAAAAGACACTAATCATAAGCTATCACTTATAGAGGGAATGTAAAAACCGCTACAGTTGAACTGAATTACAAAACAGAACAGACTCATACGTTTAGAAAACACACTATGGCTGCTTAACGGGAAAGGTGAGGTGGGGTGATGCATAAAACAAGGGTTTCAAATTCGCTCAGATACCGTTCCATACACCCAATATGTAATAGACAAGACCTACTCCTTGCTCAGTGAACTGGACTCAACACCCCCTATTCACCGCACAAGAATATATGTGACTAGTAAGAATCTTAAAACCTATGTATTGATATCTCTCTGGAAGTGAGTAAAGTGAGTGTAAATCCGCATAAACACAGCCGTGAAAAGCAGCTAAACCCCATTATAGAAATAAATTACTTTTAAAAACCCGTAAAACAAAGACAGTGAAAGAGAGAGAAATTCTTACAAAATTCGTTCAGAGGCTGTGATGCAACCTGGATTGACCATATCTAGACCCACAGCTGGATGAGACATAAGGGTGGACACTCTTGGGGATGAGAGGTTTGGTGAGGTTGGGTGAGCAAACGCAGACGCTTTAAAGTAATACTGTGTGGTACCCATCCCATGGGTCCCAAATGTCCAGGTTCAAGGGAATCTTCCTACATCGAAAACATGCATGAGAAACCTAGAAGATTGTACACCGTCTGAACGGGAAAGGTTTCTGAAACGCACCTCATTTCTCATCTCCTTGAACTCGGGTTCGCCATTCCAGCTTCTTAACTAGTAATCTCCCTACTTGGAGAAACAGCACCTTTAACCTCCTGTTCCATACAGGTTGCAATTTGTCCTGAGGATGAACGGGAAGAGGGGCAACCAATGAGAGACTAGATCTAGGTGTTGGGACAGGCACAGGTCACTCTATTTTCACATCAGGAAGAAGAATTAACCACAGGCTCAGCCTGCCGCCAGGAACCAGAATAGGGCCTGAGGCAATCCCGCGCTTCTGCGGCCACCTCCCAAAAAAGCCAGTTGAAAAATGGAGCACATGGGTACTGCAATTCACAAACCTGCAGAGTTATAAATGATAACTCTCGTCCACAAATATATTGAGGGAAGGCAACGAAGAGCATTTGAAAGCAAGGCAGAATTGCAGGAAACTGGTTTCAGGAGGTAGATTCGAATCGGCTTTAAAGCACATGAAAAGCTGCAAAACGTCGACAATGATGCCCTTGGCCAAAAAGGGCGTATGCGTTTTTTCCTGAATATATTCAGGAAAAAACGCATACGCCCTTTTTGGCCAACCAAGCAACCTGGAAAGGCAAATCAGCGCTACAAAGAAGTCTCGCTTCCCATCGGTCAAAAGGGCCATGCTGCAAAATGTGTCAAAACCACAAAAGCAGGATGGGCCATGGAGAAATGGGAGCCTTGCTACGCTGATGGGCGGGACGTAAATTGCCAGCAACCACTCTGGAGAAGTGTACGGTGTAGCCTTAAACATCGAAAAAACACAGCTTATGGAGGATAGGGCACTTCCACTCATGGGCGTATAAATTGGGAAAATTAAAAATCAGCAAGACACAGGCAAACCAAAGTTTAGGGCTGCTCTGTTGACAAGAACCTCCACTTCATGACACCTTAAATATCCCAGGAAAGAGAAAAATGGATAAAGAAGTTGTGGTCCTTATGTACAATGGAATATCACTCAGCCATGAAATCAATGTCATAAGGCTAGAAGCAGCATGATGAGTGGATTTAGGTTCGATGACTCTAAGTGAAATAAGTCACACCGAAATAGACACTTATCATAAGCTATCACTTATAGAGGGAATGTAAAAACTGCTACACATGAACTGAATTACAAAAGAGAACAGAGTCACAGGTTTAGAAAACACACTATGGCTGCTTAACGGGAAAGATGAGGTGGTGTGATGCATAAAACAAGGGTTTCAAATTAGCTCAGATACCGTTCCATACACCCAATATGTAATAGACAAGACCTACTCCTTGCTCAGTGAACTGGACTCAACACCCCCTATTCACCACACAAGTATATATCTGACTAGTAAGAATCTTAAAACCTATGTATTGATATCTCTCTGGAAGTGTGTCAAGTGGGTGTAAAGCCGCATAAACACAGCCGTGAAAAGCAGCTAAACCCCATTATAAAAATAAATTCCTTGTAAAAACCCGTAAAACAAAGACAGTGAAAGAAGAGAAATTCTAACACAATTCGTTCAGGGGTTGTGATGCAACCTGGATTGACCATATCTAGACCAACAGCTGGATGAGACCTAAGGGTGGACCCTCTTGGGGCTGACAGGTTTGGTGAGGTTGGGTGAGCAAACGCAGACCCTTTAAAATAATACTGTGTGGTACCCATCCCATGGGTCCCAAATCTCCAGTTTCAAGGGCATCTTCCTGCATCGAAAACATGCATGAGAAACCCAGAAGATGGTACACCGTGTGATCGGGAAAGGTTTCTAAAACGCACCTCATTTCTCATCTCCTTGTGCTCGGGTTCGCCATTCCAGCTACTTTACTAGCAATCTCCCTTCTCGGAGAAAAAGCACCTTTAACCTCCTGATCTGTACAGGTTGCAATTTGTCCTGAGGAAGAACGGGAAGAGGGGCAACCAATGAGAGACTAGATCTAGGTGTTGGGACAGGCACAGGTCACTCTATTTTCCCATCAGGAAGAAGAATTAACCACAGGCTCAGCCTGCCGCCGGGAAGCAGAATAGTGCCTGAGGCAATCCCGCGCTTCTGCGGCCAGCTCCCAAAAAAGCCAGTTGAAAAATGGAGCACATGGGCACTGCAATTCACAACCCTGCAGAGTTATAAATGATAACTCTCGTCCACAAATATATTGAGGGAAGGCAACGAAGAAGATTTGAAAGCAAGGCAGAATTGCAGGAAACAGGTTTCAGGAGGTAGATTCGAATCGCATTTAAAGCACATGAAAAGTGGCAAAACGTCGACAGTGATGCCCTTGGCCAAAAAGGGCGTATGCGTTTTTTCCTGAATATATTCAGGAAAAAACGCATACGCCCTTCTTGGCCAACCAAGCAACCTGGAAAGGCAAATCAGCGCTACAAAGAAGTCTCGCTTCCCATCGGTCAAAAGGGCCATGCTGCAAAAAGTGTCAAAACCAGAAATGCAGGACAGGCCATGGAGAAATGGCAGCCTTGCTACGCTGATGGGCGGGATGTTAATTGCCAACAGCCACTCTGGAGAAGTGTACGGTGTGTCCTGAAACATCGAAAAAACACAGCTTTGGGAGCATAGGGCACGTCCACTCATGGGCGTATAAATTGGGAAAACTAAAAATCAGCAAGACACAGGCACCCCAAAGTTTAGGGCTGCTCTGTTGACAAGAACCTCCACTTCATGACACCTTAAATATCCCAGGAAAGAGAAAAATGGATAAAGAAGTTGTGGTCCTTATGTACAATGGAATATCACTCAGACATGAAATCAATATCATAAGGCTAGTAGAAGCAAGATGAGTGGATTTAGGTACGACGATTCTAAGTGAAATAAGTCATACAGAAAAAGTCACTTATCATAAGCTATCACTTATAGAGGGAATGTAAAAACTGCTACACTTGAACTGAATTACAAAACAGAACAGAGTCACACGTTTAGAAAACACACTATGGCTGCTTAACGGGAAAGGTGAGGTGGGGTGATGCATAAAACAAGGATTTCAAGTTAGCTCAGATACCGTTCCATACACCCAATATGTAATAGACAAGACCTACTCCTTGCTCAGTGAACTGGACTCAACACACCCTATTCACCGCACAAGAATATATCTGACTAGTGAGAATCTTAAAACCTATGTATTGATATCTCTCTGGAAGTGAGTCAAGTGTGTGTAAAGCCGCATAAACACAGCCGTGAAAAGCAGCTAAACCCCATTATAAAAATAAATTAGTTTTAAAAACCCATGAAACAAAGACAGTGAAAGAGAGAGAAATTCTTACAAAATTCATTCAGGGGCTGTGACGCAACCTGGAATGACCATATCTAGAGCCACAGCTGGATGAGACATAGGGTGGACACTCTTGGGGCTGAGAGGTTTGGTGAGGTTGGGTGAGCCAACACAGACCCTTTAAGGTAATACTGCGTGGGACCCATCCCATGGGTCCCAAATCTCCAGGTTCAAGGGCATCTTCCTACATCGAAAACTTGCATGAGGAATCCAGAAGATGGTACACCGTGTGATTTTGAAAGGTTTCTAAAACGCACCTCATTTCTCATCTCCTTGTGCTCGGGTTCGCCATTCCAGCTACTTCACTAGCAATCTCCCTACTTGGAGAATCAGCACCTTTAACCTCCTGTTCCGTACAGGTTGCAATTTGTCCTGAGGATGAACGGGAAGAGGGGCAACCAATGAGAGACTAGATCTAGGTGTTGGGACAGGCACAGGTCACTCTATTTTCCCATCAGGAAGAAGAATTAAGCACAGGCTCAGCCTGTCGCCCGGAATCAGAATAGTGCCTGAGGCAATCCCGCGATTTGAGGCCAGCTCCCAAAAAAGCGAGTTGAAAAATGGAGCTGAGGGGCACTGCAATTCACAAACCTGCAGAATTATAAATGATAACTCTCGTCCACAAATATATTGAGGGAAGGCAACGAAGAGGATTTGAAAGCAAGGCAGAACTGCAGGAAACAGATTTCAGGAGGTAGATTCCAATCGCCTTTAAAGCACATGAAAAGCGGCAAAACGTCGACAATGATGCCCTTGGCCAAAAAGGGCGTATGCGTTTTTTCCTGAATATATTCAGGAAAAAACGCATACGCCCTTTTTGGCCAACCAAGCAACCTGGAAAGGCAAATCAGTGCTACAAAGAAGTCTCGCTTCCCATCGGTCTAAAGGGCCATGCTGATAAAAGTGTCAAAACCACAAATGCAGGACAGGCCATGGAGAAATTGGAGCCTTGCTACGCTGATGGGCGGGATGTATATTGCCAGCAGCCATTCTGGAGAAGTGTACGGTGTGGCCTTAAACATCGAAAAAACACAGCTTAGGGAGCATAGGGAACGTACACTCATGGGCGTATAAATTGGGAAAAATAAAAATCAGCAAGACACAGGCACCCGAAAGGTTAGGGCTGCTCTGTTGACAAGAACCTCCACTTCATGACACCTTAAATATCCCCGGAAAGAGAAAAATGGATAAAGAAGTTGTGGTCCTTATGTACAATGGAATATCACTCAGATATGAAATCAATGTCATAAGGCAAGTAGAAGCAAGATGAGTGAACTTAGGTACGACGATTCTAAGTGAAATAAGTCACACAGAAAAAGACACTTATCATAAGCTATCACTTATAGAGGGAATGTAAAAACTGCTACACATGAACTGAATTACAAAAGAGAACAGAGTCACAGGTTTAGAAAACACACTATGGCTGCTTAACGGGAAAGGTGAGGTGGTGTGATGCATAAAACAAGGGTTTCAAATTAGCTCAGATACCGTTCCATACACCCAATATGTAATAGACAAGACCTACTCCTTGATCAGTGAACTGGACTCAACACCTCCTATTCACCGCACAAGTATATATCTGACTAGTAAGAATCTTAAAACCTATGTATTGATATCTCTCTGGAAGTGTGTCAAGTGGGTGTAAAGCCACATAAACACAGCCGTGAAAAGCAGCTAAACCCCATTATAAAAATAAATTACTTGTAAAAACCCGTAAAACAAAGACAGTGAAAGAAGAGAAATTCTTACACAATTCGTTCAGGGGTTGTGATGCAACCTGGATTGACCATATCTAGACCAACAGCTGGATGAGACCTAAAGGTGGACACTCTTGGGGCTGACAGGTTTGGTGAGGTTGGGTGAGGAAACGCAGACCCTTTAAAGTAATACTGTGTGGTACCCATCCCATGGGTCCCAAATCTCCAGTTTCAAGGGCATCTTCCTGCATAGAAAACATGCATGAGAAACCCAGAAGATGGTACACCGTGTGATCGGGAAAGGTTTCTAAAACGCACCTCATTTCTCATCTCCTTGTGCTCGGGTTCGCCATTCCAGCTACTTT
Organism: Eschrichtius robustus; assembly: GCF_028021215.1. Classification (NCBI taxonomy): domain Eukaryota; kingdom Metazoa; phylum Chordata; class Mammalia; order Artiodactyla; family Eschrichtiidae; genus Eschrichtius; species Eschrichtius robustus. The sequence goes on along the minus strand of NW_027175470.1, from coordinate 20,870 downwards.
ACTAGCAATCTCCCTTCTTGGAGAAAAAGCACCTTTAACCTCCTGATCTGTACAGGTTGCAATTTGTCCTGAGGAAGAACGGGAAGAGGGGCAACCAATGAGAGACTAGATCTAGGTGTTGGGACAGGCACAGGTCACTCTATTTTCCCATCAGGAAGAAGAATTAACCACAGGCTCAGCCTGCCGCCCAGAAGCACAATAGCGCCTGTGGCAATACTGCGCTTCTGCGGCCACCTCCCAAAAAAGCCAGTTGAAAAATGGAGCACATGGGTACTGCAATTCACAAACCTGCAGAGTTATAAATGATAACTCTCGTCCACAAATATATTGAGGGAAGGCAACGAAGAGCATTTGAAAGCAAGGCAGAATTGCAGGAAACTGGTTTCAGGAGGTAGATTCGAATCGGCTTTAAAGCACATGAAAAGCGGCAAAACGTCGACAATGATGCCCTTGGCCAAAAAGGGCGTATGCGTTTTTTCCTGAATATATTCAGGAAAAAACGCATACGCCCTTTTTGGCCAACCAAGCAACCTGGAAAGGCAAATCAGCGCTACAAAGAAGTCTCGCTTCCCATCGGTCAAAAGGGCCATGCTGAAAAATGTGTCAAAACCACAAAAGCAGGACGGGCCATGGAGAAATGGGAGCTTTGCTACGCTGATGGGCGGGACGTAAATTGCCAGCAACCACTCTGGAGAAGTGTACGGTGTGGCCTTAAACATCGAAAAAACACAGCTTATGGAGCATAGGGCACTTCCACTCATGGGCGTATAAATTGGGAAAATTAAAAATCAGCAAGACACAGGCAAACCAAAGTTTAGGGCTGCTCTGTTGACAAGAACCTCCACTTCATGACACCTTAAATATCCCAGGAAAGAGAAAAATGGATAAAGAAGTTGTGGTCCTTATGTACAATGGAATATCACTCAGCCATGAAATCAATGTCATAAGGCTAGAAGCAGCATGATGAGTGGATTTAGGTACGATGACTCTAAGTGAAATAAGTCACACCGAAATAGACACTTATCATAAGCTATCACTTGTAGAGGGAATGTAAAAACTGCTACATATGAAGTGAATTACAAAAGAGAACAGAGTCACAGGTTTAGAAAACACACTATGGCTGCTTAACGGGAAAGGTGAGGTGGTGTGATGCATAAAACAAGGGTTTCAAATTAGCTCAGATACCGTTCCATACACCCAATATGTAATAGACAAGACCTACTCCTTGCTCAGTGAACTGGACTCAACACCCCCTATTCACCGCACAAGTATATATCTGACTAGTAAGAATCTTAAAACCTATGTATTGATATCTCTCTGGAAGTGTGTCAAGTGGGTGTAAAGCCGGATAAACACAGCCGTGAAAAGCAGCTAAACCCCATTATAAAAATAAATTACTTGTAAAAACCCGTAAAACAAAGACAGTGAAAGAAGGGAATTCTTACACAATTCGTTCAGGGGTTGTGATGCAACCTGGATTGACCATATCTAGACCAACAGCTGGATGAGACCTAAGGGTGGACACTCTTGGGGCTGACAGGTTTGGTGAGGTTGGGTGAGCAAACGCAGACCCTTTAAAATAATACTGTGTGGTACCCATCCCATGGGTCCCAAATCTCCAGTTTCAAGGGCATCTTCCTGCATCGAAAACATGCATGAGAAACCCAGAAGATGGTACACCGTGTGATCGGGAAAGGTTTCTAAAACGCACCTCATTTCTCATCTCCTTGTGCTCGGGTTCGCCATTCCAGCTACTTTACTAGCAATCTCCCTTCTTGGAGAAAAAGCACCTTTAACCTCCTGATCTGTACAGGTTGCAATTTGTCCTGAGGAAGAACGGGAAGAGGGGCAACCAATGAGAGACTAGATCTAGGTGTTGGGACAGGCACAGGTCACTCTATTTTCCCATCAGGAAGAAGAATTAACCACAGGCTCAGCCTGCCGCCGGGAAGCAAAATAGTGCCTGAGGCAATCCCGCGCTTCTGCGGCCAGCTCCCAAAAAAGCCAGTTGAAAAATGGAGCACATGGGCACTGAAATTCACAAACCTGCAGAGTTATAAATGATAACTCTCGTCCACAAATATATTGAGGGAAGGCAACGAAGAGTATTTGAAAGCAAGGCAGAATTGCAGGAAACAGGTTTCAGGAGGTAGATTCGAATCGGCTTTAAAGCACATGAAAAGCGGCAAAACTTCGACAATGATGCCCTTGGCCAAAAAGGGCGTATGCGTTTTTTCCTGAATATATTCAGGAAAAAACGCATACGCCCTCTTTGGCCAACCAAGCAACCTGGAAAGGCAAATCAGCGCTACAAAGAAGTCTCGCTTCCCATCGGTCAAAATGGTCATGCTGCAAAAAGTGTCAAAACCAGAAGTGCAGAAGAGGCCATGGAGAAATGGCAGCCTTGCTACGCTGATGGGTGCGATGTAAATTGTCAGCAGCCACTCTGGAGAAGTGTACGGTGTGTCCTGAAACATCGAAAAAACACAGCTTAGGGAGCATAGGGCACGTCCACTCATGGGCGTATAAATTGGGAAAATTAAAAATCAGCAAGACAGAGGCACCCCAAAGTTTAGGGCTGCTCTGTTGACAAGGACCTCCACTTCATGACACCTTAAATATCCCCGGAAAGAGAAAAATGGATAAAGAAGTTGTGGTCCTTATGTACAATGGAATATCACTCAGATATGAAATCAATGTCATAAGGCAAGTAGAAGCAAGATGAGTGAACTTAGGTACGACGATTCTAAGTGAAATAAGTCACACAGAAAAAGACACTTATCATAAGCTATCACTTATAGAGGGAATGTAAAAACCGCTACAGTTGAACTGAATTACAAAACAAAACAGACTCACACGTTTAGAAAACACACTATGGCTGCTTAACGGGAAAGGTGAGTTGGGGTGATGCATAAAACAAGGGTTTCAAATTCGCTCAGATACCGTTCCATACACCCAATATGTAATAGACAAGACCTACTCCTTGCTCAGTGAACTGGACTCAACACCCCCTATTCACCGCACAAGAATATATGTGACTAGTAAGAATCTTAAAACCTATGTATTGATATCTCTCTGGAAGTGAGTAAAGTGAGTGTAAATCCGCATAAACACAGCCGTGAAAAGCAGCTAAACCCCATTATAAAAATAAATTACTTTTAAAAACCCGTAAAACAAAGACAGTGAAAGAGAGAGAAATTCTTACAAAATTCGTTCAGAGGCTGTGATGCAACCTGGATTGACCATATCTAGACCCACAGCTGGATGAGACATAAGGGTGGACACTCTTGGGGATGAGAGGTTTGGTGAGGTTGGGTGAGCAAACGCAGACCCTTTAAAGTAATACTGTGTGGTACCCATCCCATGGGTCCCAAATGTCCAGGTTCAAGGGAATCTTCCTACATCGAAAACATGCATGAGAAACCTAGAAGATGGTACACCGTCTGAACGGGAAAGGTTTCTGAAACGCACCTCATTTCTCATCTCCTTGTGCTCGGGTTCGCCATTCCAGCTTCTTAACTAGTAATCTCCCTACTTGGAGAAACAGCACCTTTAACCTCCTGTTCCATACAGGTTGCAATTTGTCCTGAGGATGAACGGGAAGAGGGGCAACCAATGAGAGACTAGATCTAGGTGTTGGGACAGGCACAGGTCACTCTATTTTCACATCAGGAAGAAGAATTAACCACAGGCTCAGCCTGCCGCCAGGAACCAGAATAGGGCCTGAGGCAATCCCGCGCTTCTGCGGCCACCTCCCAAAATAGCCAGTTGAAAAATGGAGCACATGGGTACTGCAATTCACAAACATGCAGAGTTATAAATGATAACTCTCGTCCACAAATATATTGAGGGAAGGCAACGAAGAGGATTTGAAAGCAAGGCAGAATTGCAGGAAACTGGTTTCAGGAGGTAGATTCGAATCGGCTTTAAAGCACATGAAAAGCGGCAAAACGTCGACAATGATGCCCTTGGCCAAAAAGGGCGTATGCGTTTTTTCCTGAATATATTCAGGAAAAAACGCATACGCCCTTTTTGGCCAACCAAGCAACCTGGAAAGGCAAATCAGCGCTACAAAGAAGTCTCGCTTCCCATCGGTCAAAAGGGCCATGCTGGAAAATGTGTCAAAACCACAAAAGCAGGACGGGCCATGGAGAAATGGGAGCCTTGCTACGCTGATGGGCGGGACGTAAATTGCCAGCAACCACTCTGGAGAAGTGTACGGTGTGGCCTTAAACATCGAAAAAACACAGCTTATGGAGCATAGGGCACTTCCACTCATGGGCGTATAAATTGGGAAAATTAAAAATCAGCAAGACACAGGCAAACCAAAGTTTAGGGCTGCTCTGTTGACAAGAACCTCCACTTCATGACACCTTAAATATCTTAGGAAAGAGAAAAATGGATAAAGAAGTTGTGGTCCTTATGTACAATGGAATATCACTCAGCCATGAAATCAATGTCATAAGGCTAGTAGAAGCAAGATGAGTGGATTTAGGTATGACGATTCTAAGTGAAATAAGTCATACAGAAAAAGTCACTTATCATAAGCTATCACTTATAGAGGGAATGTAAAAACCGCTAGACTTGAACTGAATTACAAAACAGAACAGAGTCACACGTTTAGAAAACACACTATGGCTGCTTAACAGGAAAGGTGAGGTGGGGTGATGCATAAAACAAGGGTTTCAAATTCGCTCAGATACCGTTCCATACACCCAATATGTAATAGACAAGACCTACACCTTGCTCAGTGAACTGGACTCAACACCCCCTATTCACCGCACAAGAATATATCTGACTAGTAAGAATCGTAAAACCTATGTATTGATATCTCTCTGGAAGTGAGTCAAGTGGGTGTAAAGCCGCATAAACACAGCCGTGAAAAGCAGCTAAACCCCATTATAAAAATAAATTACTTTGAAAAACCCGTAAAACAAAGACAGTGAAAGAGAGAGAAATTCTTACAAAATTCGTTCAGGGGCTGTGATGCAACCTGGATTGACCATATCTAGACCCACAGCTGGATGAGACATAAGGTTGGACACTCTTGGGGCTGACAGGTTGGGTGAGGTTGGGTGAGCAAACGCAGACCCTTTAAAGTAATACTGCGTGGTACCCATCCCATGGGTCCCAAATCTCCAGTTTCAAGGGCATCTTCCTACATCGAAAACCTGCATGAGAAACTCAGAAGATGGTACACCGTGTGATTTTGAAAGGTTTCTAAAACGCACCCCATTTCTCACCTCTTTGTGCTCGGGTTCGCCTTTCCAGCTACTTTACTAGCAATCTCCCTACTTGCAGAATCATCACCTTTAAGCTCCTGATCCATACAGGTTGCAATTTGTCCTGAGGATGAACGGGAAGAGGGGCAACCAATGAGAGACTAGATCTAGGTGTTGGGACAGGCACAGGTCACTCTATTTTCCCATCAGGAAGAAGAATTAACCACAGGCTCAGCCTGCCGCCCAGAAGCACAATAGCGCCTGAGGCAATACTGCGCTTTTGCGGCCAGCTCCCAAAAAAGCGAGTTGAAAAATGGAGCTCAGGGACACTGCAATTCACAAACCCGCAGAGTTATAAATGATAACTCTCATCCACAGATATATTGAGGGAATGGAACGAAGAGGATTTGAAAGCAAGGCAGAATTGCAGGAAACAGATTTCAGGAGGTAGATTCGAATTGCCTTTAAAGCACATGAAAAGCGGCAAAAGGTCGACAATGATGCCCTTGGCCAAAAAGGGCGTATGCGTGTTTTCCTGAATATATTCAGGAAAAAACGCATACGCCCTTTTTGGCCAACCAAGCACCCTGGAAAGGCAAATCAGCGCTACAAAGAAGTCTCGCTTCCCATCGGTCAAAAGGGCCATGCTAAAAAAGTGTCAAAACCAGAAATGCAGGACAGGCCATGGAGAAATGGCAGCCTTGCTACGCTGATAGGCGTGATGTTAATTGCCAACAGCCACTCTGGAGAAGTGTACGGTGTGTCCTGAAACATCGAAAAAACACAGCTTAGGGAGCATAGGGCACGTCCACTCATGGGCGTATAAATTGGGAAAACTAAAAATCAGCAAGACACAGGCACCCCACAGTTTAGGGCTGCTCTGTTGACAAGAACCTCCAGTTCATGACACCTTAAATATCCCAGGAAAGAGAAAAATGGATAAAGAAGTTGTGGTCCTTATGTACAGTGGAATATCACTCAGACATGAAATCAATGTCATAAGGCTAGGAGAAGCAAGATGAGTGGATTTAGGTACGACGATTCCAAGTGAAATAAGTCACACAGAAAAAGACACTTATCATAAGGTATCACTTATAGAGGGAATGTAAAAACCGCTACACTTGAACTGAATTACAAAACAGAACAGAGTCACACGTTTAGAAAACACACTATGGCTGCTTAACGGGAAAGGTGAGGTGGGGTGATGCATAAAACAAGGGTTTCAAATTCGCTCAGATACCGTTCCATACACCCAATATGTAATAGAAAAGACCTACTCCTTGCTCAGTGAACTGGACACAACACCCCCTATTCACCGCACAAGAATATACGTGACTAGTAAGAATCTTAAAACCTATGTATTGATACGTGTCTGGAAGTGAGTCAAGTGGGTGTAAAGCCGCTTAAACACAGCCGTGAAAAGCAGCTAAACCCCATTATAAAAATAAATTACTTTTAAAAACCCGTAAAACAAAGACAGTGAAAGAGAGAGAAATTCTTACAAAATTCGTTCAGGGGCTGTGATGCAACCTGGATTGACCATATCTAGACCCACAGCTGGATGAGACATAAGGGTGGACACTCTTGGGGCTGAGAGGTTTGGTGAGGTTGGGTGAGCAAACGCAGACCCTTTAAAGTAATACTGCGTGGTACCCATCCCATGGGTCCCAAATCTCCAGGTTCAAGGGCATCTTCCTACATCGAAAACATGCATGAGAAACCCAGAAGATGGTACACCGTGTGATTTTGAAAGGTTTCCAAAATGAACCACATTTCTCATCTCCTTGTGCTGGGGTTCGCCTTTCCAGCTACTTTACTAGCAATCTCCCTACTTGGAGAATCAGCACCTTTAAGCTCCTGTTCCCTACAGGTTGCAATTTGTCCTGAGGATGAACGGGAAGACGGGCAACCAATGAGAGACTAGATCTAGGTGTTGGGACAGGCACAGGTCACTCTATTTTCCCATCAGGAAGAAGAATTAAACACAGGTTCAGCCTGCCGCCGGGAACCAGAATAGGGCCTGAGGCAATCCCGTGCTTTTGCGGCCAGCTCCCAAAAAAGACAGTTGAAAAATGGAGCTCAGGGGCACTGCAATTCACAAACCTGCTGAGTTATAAATGATAACTCTCGTCCACAAATATATTGAGGGAAGGCAACGAAGAGGATTTGAAAGCAAGGCAGAATTGCAGGAAACAGGTTTCAGGAGGTAGATTCGAATCGCCTTTAAAGCACATGAAAGGTGGCAAAACGTCAACAATGATGACCTTGGCCAAAAAGGGCGTATGCGTTGTTTCCTGAATATATTCAGGAAAAAACGCATACGCCCTTTTTGGCCAACCAAGCAACCTGGAAAGGCAAATCAGCGTTACCAAGAATTCTCGCTTCCCATCGGTCAAAAGGGCCATGCTGCAAAAATTTTCAAAACCAGAAATGCAGGACAGGCCATGGAGAAATGGCAGCCTTGCTACGCTGATGGGAGGGATGTAAATTGCCAACAGCCACTCTGGAGAAGTGTACGGTGTGTCCTGAAACATCGAAAAAACACAGCTTAGGGAGCATAGGGCACGTGCACTCATGGGCGTATAAATTGGGAAAACTAAAAATCAGCAAGACACAGGCACCCCAAAGTTTAGGGCAGCTCTGTTGACAAGAACCTCCACTTCATGACACCGTAAATATCCCAGGAAAGAGAAAAATGGATAAAGAAGTTGTGGTCCTTATGTACAATGGAATATCACTCAGACATGAAATCAATGTCATAAGGCTAGTAGAAGCAAGATGAGTGGATTTAGGAACGACGATTCTAAGTGAAATAAGTCACACAGAAAAAGACACTTATCATAAGCTATCACTTAGAGAGGGAATGTAAAAACCGCTACACTTGAACTGAATTACAAAACAGAACAGAGTCACACGTTTAGAAAACACACTATGGCTGCTTAACGGGAAAGGTGAGTTGGGGTGATGCATAAAACAAGGGTTTCAAATTCGCTCAGATACCGTTCCATACACCCAATATGTAATAGACAAGACCAACTCCTTGCTCAGTGAACTGGACTCAACACCCCCTATTCACCGCACAATAATATGTCTGACTAGTAAGAATCGTAAAACCTATGTATTGATATCTCTCTGGAAGTGAGTCAAGTGGGTGTAAAGCCGCATAAACACAGCCGTGAAAGGCAGCTAAACCCCATTATAAAAATAAATTACTTTTAAAAACCCGTAAAAGAAAGACAGTGAAAGAGAGAGAAATTCTTACATAATTCGTTCAGGGGCTTTGATGCAACCTGGATTGACCATATCTAGACCCACAGCTGGATGAGACATAAGGGTGGACACTCTTGGGGCTGAGAGGTTGGGTGAGGTTGGGTGAGCAAAGGCAGAACCTTTAAAGTAATACTGCGTGGTACCCATCCCATGGGTCCCAAATCTCCAGGTTCAAGGGCATCTTCCTACATCGAAAACATGCATGAGAAACCCAGAATAAGGTACACCGTGTGATTTTGAAAGGTTTCTAAAACGCACCTCATTTCTCATCTCCTTGTGCTCGGGTTCGCCATTCCAGGTACTTTACTAGCAATCTCCCTACTTGGAGAATCAGCACCTTTAACCTCCTGTTCTGTACAGGTTGCAATTTGTCCTGAGGATGAACGGGAAGAGGGGCAACCAATGAGAGACTAGATCTAGTTGTTGGGACAGGCACAGGTCACTCTATTTTCCCATCAGGAAGAAGAATTAACCACAGGCTCAGCCTGCCCCCCGGAACCTGAATAGGGCCTGAGGCAATCCCGTGCTTTTGAGGCCAGCTCCCAAAAAAGACAGTTGAAAAATGGAGCTCAAGGGCACTGCCATTCACAAACCCGCAGAGTTATAAATGGTAACTCTCGTCAACAAATATATTGAGGGAAGGCAACGAAGAGGATTTGAAAGCAAGGCAGAATTGCAGGAAACATGTTTCAGGAGGTAGATTCGAATCGCCTTTAAAGCACATGAAAAGTGGCAAAACGTCGACAGAGATGCCCTTGGCCAAAAAGGGCGTATGCGTTTTTTCCTGAATATATTCAGGAAAAAACGCATACGCCCTTTTTGGCCAACCAAGCAACCTGGAAAGGCAAATCAGCGCTACAAAGAAGTCTCGCTTCCCATCGGTCAAATGGGCCATGCTGCAAAAAGTGTCAAAACCAGAAATGCAGGACAGGCCATGGAGAAATGGCAGCCTTGCTACGCTGATGGGCGGGATGTAAATTGCCAACAGCCACTCTGGAGAAGTGTACGGTGTGTCCTGAAACATCGAAAAAACAGCTTAGGGAGCATAGGGCACGTGCACATATGGGCGTATAAATTGGGAAAACTAAAAATCAGCAAGACACAGGCACCCCAATGTTTAGGGCTGCTATGTTGACAAGAACCTCCACTTCATGACACCTTAAATATCCCAGGAAAGAGAAAAATGGATAAAGAAGTTGTGGTCCTTATGTACAAAGGAATATAACTCAGACATGAAATCAATGTCATAAGGCTAGTAGAAGCAAGATGAGTGGATTTAGGTATGACGATTCTAAGTGAACTAAGTCACACAGAAAAAGACACTTATCATAAGCTATCACTTATAGAGGGAATGTAAAAACCGCTACACTTGAACTGAATTACAAAGGGAACAGAGTCACACGTTTAGAAAACACACTATGGCTGCTTAACGGGAAAGGTGAGGTGGGGTGATGCATAAAACAAGGGTTTCAAAGTCGCTCAGATACCGTTCCATACACCCAATATGTAATAGACAAGGCCTACTCCTTGCTCAGTGAACTGGACTCAACACCCCCTATTCACCGCACAATAATATGTCTGACTAGTAAGAATCGTAAAACCTATGTATTGATATCTCTCTGGAAGTGAGTCAAGTGGGTGTAAAGCCGCATAAACACAGCCGTGAAAAGCAGCTAAACCCCATTATAAAAATAAATTACTTTGAAAAACCCGTAAAACAAAGACAGTGAAAGAGAGAGAAATTCTTACAAAATTCGTTCAGGGGCTGTGATGCAACCTGGATTGACCATATCTAGACCCACAGCTGGATGAGACATAAGGTTGGACACTCTTGGGGCTGACAGGTTGGGTGAGGTTGGGTGAGCAAACGCAGACCCTTTAAAGTAATACTGCGTGGTACCCATCCCATGGGTCCCAAATCTCCAGTTTCAAGGGCATCTTCCTACATCGAAAACCTGCATGAGAAACTCAGAAGATGGTACACCGTGTGATTTTGAAAGGTTTCTAAAACGCACCCCATTTCTCACCTCTTTGTGCTCGGGTTCGCCTTTCCAGCTACTTTACTAGCAATCTCCCTACTTGCAGAATCATCACCTTTAAGCTCCTGATCCATACAGGTTGCAATTTGTCCTGAGGATGAACGGGAAGAGGGGCAACCAATGAGAGACTAGATCTAGGTGTTGGGAGAGGCACAGGTCACTCTATTTTCCCATCAGGAAGAAGAATTAACCACAGGCTCAGCCTGCCGCCCAGAAGCACAATAGCGCCTGAGGCAATACTGCGCTTTTGCGGCCAGCTCCCAAAAAAGCGAGTTGAAAAATGGAGCTCAGGGACACTGCAATTCACAAACCCGCAGAGTTATAAATGATAACTCTCATCCACAGATATATTGAGGGAATGGAACGAAGAGGATTTGAAAGCAAGGCAGAATTGCAGGAAACAGATTTCAGGAGGTAGATTCGAATTGCCTTTAAAGCACATGAAAAGCGGCAAAAGGTCGACAATGATGCCCTTGGCCAAAAAGGGCGTATGCGTTTTTTCCTGAATATATTCAGGAAAAAACGCATACGCCCTTTTTGGCCAACCAAGCACCCTGGAAAGGCAAATCAGCGCTACAAAGAAGTCTCGCTTCCCATCGGTCAAAAGGGCCATGCTAAAAAAGTGTCAAAACCAGAAATGCAGGACAGGCCATGGAGAAATGGCAGCCTTGCTACGCTGATAGGCGTGATGTTAATTGCCAACAGCCACTCTGGAGAAGTGTACGGTGTGTCCTGAAACATCGAAAAAACACAGCTTAGGGAGCATAGGGCACGTCCACTCATGGGCGTATAAATTGGGAAAACTAAAAATCAGCAAGACACAGGCACCCCACAGTTTAGGGCTGCTCTGTTGACAAGAACCTCCAGTTCATGACACCTTAAATATCCCAGGAAAGAGAAAAATGGATAAAGAAGTTGTGGTCCTTATGTACAGTGGAATATCACTCAGACATGAAATCAATGTCATAAGGCTAGGAGAAGCAAGATGAGTGGATTTAGGTACGACGATTCCAAGTGAAATAAGTCACACAGAAAAAGACACTTATCATAAGGTATCACTTATAGAGGGAATGTAAAAACCGCTACACTTGAACTGAATTACAAAACAGAACAGAGTCACACGTTTAGAAAACACACTATGGCTGCTTAACGGGAAAGGTGAGGTGGGGTGATGCATAAAACAAGGGTTTCAAATTCGCTCAGATACCGTTCCATACACCCAATATGTAATAGAAAAGACCTACTCCTTGCTCAGTGAACTGGACACAACACCCCCTATTCACCGCACAAGAATATACGTGACTAGTAAGAATCTTAAAACCTATGTATTGATACGTGTCTGGAAGTGAGTCAAGTGGGTGTAAAGCCGCTTAAACACAGCCGTGAAAAGCAGCTAAACCCCATTATAAAAATAAATTACTTTTAAAAACCCGTAAAACAAAGACAGTGAAAGAGAGAGAAATTCTTACAAAATTCGTTCAGGGGCTGTGATGCAACCTGGATTGACCATATCTAGACCCACAGCTGGATGAGACATAAGGGTGGACACTCTTGGGGCTGAGAGGTTTGGTGAGGTTGGGTGAGCAAACGCAGACCCTTTAAAGTAATACTGCGTGGTACCCATCCCATGGGTCCCAAATCTCCAGGTTCAAGGGCATCTTCCTACATCGAAAACATGCATGAGAAACCCAGAAGATGGTACACCGTGTGATTTTGAAAGGTTTCCAAAATGAACCACATTTCTCATCTCCTTGTGCTGGGGTTCGCCTTTCCAGCTACTTTACTAGCAATCTCCCTACTTGGAGAATCAGCACCTTTAAGCTCCTGTTCCCTACAGGTTGCAATTTGTCCTGAGGATGAACGGGAAGACGGGCAACCAATGAGAGACTAGATCTAGGTGTTGGGACAGGCACAGGTCACTCTATTTTCCCATCAGGAAGAAGAATTAAACACAGGTTCAGCCTGCCGCCGGGAACCAGAATAGGGCCTGAGGCAATCCCGTGCTTTTGCGGCCAGCTCCCAAAAAAGACAGTTGAAAAATGGAGCTCAGGGGCACTGCAATTCACAAACCTGCTGAGTTATAAATGATAACTCTCGTCCACAAATATATTGAGGGAAGGCAACGAAGAGGATTTGAAAGCAAGGCAGAATTGCAGGAAACAGGTTTCAGGAGGTAGATTCGAATCGCCTTTAAAGCACATGAAAGGTGGCAAAACGTCAACAATGATGACCTTGGCCAAAAAGGGCGTATGCGTTGTTTCCTGAATATATTCAGGAAAAAACGCATACGCCCTTTTTGGCCAACCAAGCAACCTGGAAAGGCAAATCAGCGTTACAAAGAAGTCTCGCTTCCCATCGGTCAAAAGGGTCATGCTGCAAAAATTTTCAAAACCAGAAATGCAGGACAGGCCATGGAGAAATGGCAGCCTTGCTACGCTGATGGGAGGGATGTAAATTGCCAACAGCCACTCTGGAGAAGTGTACGGTGTGTCCTGAAACATCGAAAAAACACAGCTTAGGGAGCATAGGGCACGTCCACTCATGGGCGTATAAATTGGGAAAACTAAAAATCAGCAAGACACAGGCACCCCAAAGTTTAGGGCAGCTCTGTTGACAAGAACCTCCACTTCATGACACCGTAAATATCCCAGGAAAGAGAAAAATGGATAAAGAAGTTGTGGTCCTTATGTACAATGGAATATCACTCAGACATGAAATCAATGTCATAAGGCTAGTAGAAGCAAGATGAGTGGATTTAGGAACGACGATTCTAAGTGAAATAAGTCACACAGAAAAAGACACTTATCATAAGCTATCACTTAGAGAGGGAATGTAAAAACCGCTACACTTGAACTGAATTACAAAACAGAACAGAGTCACACGTTTAGAAAACACACTATGGCTGCTTAACGGGAAAGGTGAGTTGGGGTGATGCATAAAACAAGGGTTTCAAATTCGCTCAGATACCGTTCCATACACCCAATATGTAATAGACAAGACCAACTCCTTGCTCAGTGAACTGGACTCAACACCCCCTATTCACCGCACAATAATATGTCTGACTAGTAAGAATCGTAAAACCTATGTATTGATATCTCTCTGGAAGTGAGTCAAGTGGGTGTAAAGCCGCATAAACACAGCCGTGAAAGGCAGCTAAACCCCATTATAAAAATAAATTACTTTTAAAAACCCGTAAAAGAAAGACAGTGAAAGAGAGAGAAATTCTTACATAATTCGTTCAGGGGCTTTGATGCAACCTGGATTGACCATATCTAGACCCACAGCTGGATGAGACATAAGGGTGGACACTCTTGGGGCTGAGAGGTTGGGTGAGGTTGGGTGAGCAAAGGCAGAACCTTTAAAGTAATACTGCGTGGTACCCATCCCATGGGTCCCAAATCTCCAGGTTCAAGGGCATCTTCCTACATCGAAAACATGCATGAGAAACCCAGAATAAGGTACACCGTGTGATTTTGAAAGGTTTCTAAAACGCACCTCATTTCTCATCTCCTTGTGCTCGGGTTCGCCATTCCAGGTACTTTACTAGCAATCTCCCTACTTGGAGAATCAGCACCTTTAACCTCCTGTTCTGTACAGGTTGCAATTTGTCCTGAGGATGAACGGGAAGAGGGGCAACCAATGAGAGACTAGATCTAGGTGTTGGGACAGGCACAGGTCACTCTATTTTCCCATCAGGAAGAAGAATTAACCACAGGCTCAGCCTGCCCCCCGGAACCTGAATAGGGCCTGAGGCAATCCCGTGCTTTTGCGGCCAGCTCCCAAAAAAGACAGTTGAAAAATGGAGCTCAGGGGCACTGCCATTCACAAACCCGCAGAGTTATAAATGGTAACTCTCGTCAACAAATATATTGAGGGAAGGCAACGAAGAGGATTTGAAAGCAAGGCAGAATTGCAGGAAACAGGTTTCAGGAGGTAGATTCGAATCGCCTTTAAAGCACATGAAAAGTGGCAAAACGTCGACAGTGATGCCCTTGGCCAAAAAGGGCGTATGCCTTTTTTCCTGAATATATTCAGGAAAAAACGCATACGCCCTTTTTGGCCAACCAAGCAACCTGGAAAGGCAAATCAGCGCTACAAAGAAGTCTCGCTTCCCATCGGTGAAAAGGGCCATGCTGCAAAAAGTGTCAAAACCAGAAATGCAGGACAGGCCATAGAGAAATGGCAGCCTTGCTACGCTGATGGGCGGGATGTAAATTGCCAACAGCCACTCTGGAGAAGTGTACGGTTTGTCCTGAAACATCGAAAAAACAGCTTAGGGAGCATAGGGCACGTGCACTCATGGGCGTATAAATTGGGAAAACTAAAAATCAGCAAGACACAGGCACCCCAATATTTAGGGCTGCTATGTTGACAAGAACCTCCACTTCATGACACCTTAAATATCCCAGGAAAGAGAAAAATGGATAAAGAAGTTGTGGTCCTTATGTACAAAGGAATATCACTCAGACATGAAATCAATGTCATAAGGCTAGTAGAAGCAAGAAGAGTGGATTTAGGTATGACGATTCTAAGTGAACTAAGTCACACAGAAAAAGACACTTATCATAAGCTATCACTTATAGAGGGAATGTAAAAACCGCTACACTTGAACTGAATTACAAAGGGAACAGAGTCACACGTTTAGAAAACACACTATGGCTGCTTAACGGGAAAGGTGAGGTGGGGTGATGCATAAAACAAGGGTTTCAAATTCGCTCAGATACCGTTCCATACACCCAATATGTAATAGACAAGGCCTACTCCTTGCTCAGTGAACTGGACTCAACACCCCCTATTCACCGCACAAGAATATATCTGACTAGTAAGAATCGTAAAACCTATGTATTGATATCTCTCTGGAAGTGAGTCAAGTGGGTGTAAAGCCGCATAAACACAGCCGTGAAAAGCAGCTAAACCCCATTATAAAAATAAATTGCTTTTAAAAACCCGTAAAACAAAGACAGTGAAAGAGAGAGAAATTCTTACAAAATTCGTTCAGGGGCTGTGATGCAACCTGGATTGACCATATCTAGACCCACAGCTGGATGAGACATAAGGTTGGACACTCTTGGGGCTGACAGGTTGGGTGAGGTTGTGTGAGCAAACGCAGACCCTTTAAAGTAATACTGCGTGGTACCCATCCCATGGGTCCCAAATCTCCAGGTTCAAGGGCATCTTCCTACATCGAAAACATGCATGAGAAACTCAGAAGATGGTACACCGTGTGATTTTGAAAGGTTTCTAAAACGCACTCCATTTCTCACCACCTTGTGCTCGGGTTCGCCTTTCCAGCTACTTTACTAGCAATCTCCCTACTTGCAGAATCAGCACCTTTAAGCTCCTGATCCATACAGGTTGCAATTTGTCCTGAGGATGAACGGGAAGAGGGGCAACCAATGAGAGACTAGATCTAGGTGTTGGGACAGGCACAGGTCACTCTATTTTCCCATCAGGAAGAAGAATTAACCACAGGCTCAGCCTGCCGCCCAGAAGCACAATAGCGCCTGAGGCAATACTGCGCTTTTGCGGCCAGCTCCCAAAAAAGCGAGTGGAAAAATGGAGCTCAGGGACACTGCAATTCACAAACCCGCAGAGTTATAAATGATAACTCTCATCCACAGATATATTGAGGGAATGGAACGAAGAGGATTTGAAAGCAAGGCAGAATTGCAGGAAACAGATTTCAGGAGGTAGATTCGAATTGCCTTTAAAGCACATGAAAAGCGGCAAAAGGTCGACAATGATGCCCTTGGCCAAAAAGGGCGTATGCGTTTTTTCCTGAATATATTCAGGAAAAAACGCATACGCCCTTTTTGGCCAACCAAGCACCCTGGAAAGGCAAATCAGCGCTACAAAGAAGTCTCGCTTCCCATCGGTCAAAAGGGCCATGCTAAAAAAGTGTCAAAACCAGAAATGCAGGACAGGCCATGGAGAAATGGCAGCCTTGCTACGCTGATAGGCGTGATGTTAATTGCCAACAGCCACTCTGGAGAAGTGTACGGTGTGTCCTGAAACATCGAAAAAACACAGCTTAGGGAGCATAGGGCACGTCCACTCATGGGCGTATAAATTGGGAAAACTAAAAATCAGCAAGACACAGGCACCCCAAAGTTTAGGGCTGCTCTGTTGACAAGAACCTCCAGTTCATGACACCTTAAATATCCCAGGAAAGAGAAAAATGGATAAAGAAGTTGTGGTCCTTATGTACAATGGAATATCACTCAGACATGAAATCAATGTCATAAGGCTAGCAGAAGCAAGATGAGTGGATTTAGGTACGACGATTCCAAGTGAAATAAGTCACACAGAAAAAGACACTTATCATAAGGTATCACTTATAGAGGGAATGTAAAAACCGCTACACTTTAACTGAATTACAAAACAGAACAGAGTCACACGTTTAGAAAACACACTATGGCTGCTTAACGGGAAAGGTGAGGTGGGGTGATGCATAAAACAAGGGTTTCAAATTCGCTCAGATACCGTTCCATACACCCAATATGTAATAGAAAAGACCTACTCCTTGCTCAGTGAACTGGACACAACACCCCCTATTCACCGCACAAGAATATACGTGACTAGTAAGAATCTTAAAACCTATGTATTGATACGTGTCTGGAAGTGAGTCAAGTGGGTGTAAAGCCGCTTAAACACAGCCGTGAAAAGCAGCTAAACCCCATTATAAAAATAAATTACTTTTAAAAACCCGTAAAACAAAGACAGTGAAAGAGAGAGAAATTCTTACAAAATTCGTTCAGGGGCCGTGATGCAACCTGGATTGACCATATCTAGACCCACAGCTGGATGAGACATAAGGGTGGACACTCTTGGGGCTGAGAGGTTTGGTGAGGTTGGGTGAGCAAACGCAGACCCTTTAAAGTAATACTGCGTGGTACCCATCCCATGGGTCCCAAATCTCCAGGTTCAAGGGCATCTTCCTACATCGAAAACATGCATGAGAAACCCAGAAGATGGTACACCGTGTGATTTTGAAAGGTTTCCAAAATGAACCACATTTCTCATCTCCTTGTGCTGGGGTTCGCCTTTCCAGCTACTTTACTAGCAATCTCCCTACTTGGAGAATCAGCACCTTTAAGCTCCTGTTCCCTACAGGTTGCAATTTGTCCTGAGGATGAACGGGAAGACGGGCAACCAATGAGAGACTAGATCTAGGTGTTGGGACAGGCACAGGTCACTCTATTTTCCCATCAGGAAGAAGAATTAAACACAGGTTCAGCCTGCCGCCGGGAACCAGAATAGGGCCTGAGGCAATCCCGTGCTTTTGCGGCCAGCTCCCAAAAAAGACAGTTGAAAAATGGAGCTCAGGGGCACTGCAATTCACAAACCTGCTGAGTTATAAATGATAACTCTCGTCCACAAATATATTGAGGGAAGGCAACGAAGAGGATTTGAAAGCAAGGCAGAATTGCAGGAAACAGGTTTCAGGAGGTAGATTCGAATCGCCTTTAAAGCACATGAAAGGTGGCAAAACGTCGACAATGATGACCTTGGCCAAAAAGGGCGTATGCGTTGTTTCCTGAATATATTCAGGAAAAAACGCATACGCCCTTTTTGGCCAACCAAACAACCTGGAAATGCAAATCAGCGCTACCAAGAATTCTCGCTTCCCATCGGTCAAAAGGGCCATGCTGCAAAAATTTTCAAAACCAGAAATGCAGGACAGGCCATGGAGAAATGGCAGCCTTGCTACGCTGATGGGAGGGATGTAAATTGCCAACAGCCACTCTGGAGAAGTGTACGGTGTGTCCTGAAACATCGAAAAAACACAGCTTAGGGAGCATAGGGCACGTCCACTCATGGGCGTATAAATTGGGAAAACTAAAAATCAGCAAGACACAGGCACCCCAAAGTTTAGGGCAGCTCTGTTGACAAGAACCTCCACTTCTTGACACCGTAAATATCCCAGGAAAGAGAAAAATGGATAAAGAAGTTGTGGTCCTTATGTACAATGGAATATCACTCAGACATGAAATCAATGTCATAAGGCTAGTAGAAGCAAGATGAGTGGGTTTAGGAACGACGATTCTAAGTGAAATAAGTCACACAGAAAAAGACACTTATCATAAGCTATCACTTAGAGAGGGAATGTAAAAACCGCTACACTTGAACTGAGTTACAAAACAGAACAGAGTCACACGTTTAGAAAACACACTATGGCTGCTTAACGGGAAAGGTGAGTTGGGGTGATGCATAAAACAAGGGTTTCAAATTCACTCAGATACCGTTCCATACACCCAATATGTAATAGACAAGACCAACTCCTTGCTCAGTGAACTGGACTCAACACCCCCTATTCACCGCACAATTATATGTCTGACTAGTAAGAATCGTAAAACCTATGTATTGATATCTCTCTGGAAGTGAGTCAAGTGGGTGTAAAGCCGCATAAACACAGCCGTGAAAGGCAGCTAAACCCCACTATAAAAATAAATTACTTTTAAAAACCCGTAAAAGAAAGACAGTGAAAGAGAGAGAAATTCTTACATAATTCGTTCAGGGGCTTTGATGCAACCTGGATTGACCATATCTAGACCCACAGCTGGATGAGACATAAGGGTGGACACTCTTGGGGCTGAGAGGTTGGGTGAGGTTGGGTGAGCAAACGCAGACCCTTTAAAGTAATACTGCGTGGTACCCATTCCATGGGTCCCAAATCTCCAGGTTCAAGGGCATCTTCCTACATCGAAAACATGCATGAGAAACCCAGAATAAGGTACACCGTGTGATTTTGAAAGGTTTCTAAAACGCACCTCATTTCTCATCTCCTTGTGCTCGGGTTCGCCATTCCAGGTACTTTACTAGCAATCTCCCTACTTGGAGAATCAGCACCTTTAACCTCCTGTTCTGTACAGGTTGCAATTTGTCCTGAGGATGAACGGGAAGAGGGGCAACCAATGAGAGACTAGATCTAGGTGTTGGGACAGGCACAGGTCACTCTATTTTCCCATCAGGAAGAAGAATTAACCACAGGCTCAGCCTGCCCCCTGGAACCTGAATAGGGCCTGAGGCAATCCCGTGCTTTTGCGGCCAGCTCCCAAAAAAGACAGTTGAAAAATGGAGCTCAGGGGCACTGCCATTCACAAACCCGCAGAGTTATAAATGGTAACTCTCGTCAACAAATATATTGAGGGAAGGCAACGAAGAGGATTTGAAAGCAAGGCAGAATTGCAGGAAACATGTTTCAGGAGGTAGATTCGAATCGCCTTTAAAGCACATGAAAAGTGGCAAAACGTCGACAGTGATGCCCTTGGCCAAAAAGGGCGTATGAGTTTTTTTCTGAATATATTCAGGAAAAAACGGATACGCCCTTTTTGGCCAACCAAGCAACCTGGAAAGGCAAATCAGCGCTACAAAGAAGTCTCGCTTCCCATCGGTCAAAAGGGCCATGCTGCAAAAAGTGTCAAAACCAGAAATGCAGGACAGGCCATGGAGAAATGGCAGCCTTGCTACGCTGATGGGCGGGATGTAAATTGCCAACAGCCACTCTGGAGAAGTGTACGGTGTGTCCTGAAACATCGAAAAAACAGCTTAGGGAGCATAGGGCACGTGCACTCATGGGCGTATAAATTGGGAAAACTAAAAATCAGCAAGACACAGGCACCCCAATGTTTAGGGCTGCTATGTTGACAAGAACCTCCACTTCATGACACCTTAAATATCCCAGGAAAGAGAAAAATGGATAAAGAAGTTGTGGTCCTTATGTACAAAGGAATATCACTCAGACATGAAATCAATGTCATAAGGCTAGTAGAAGCAAGATGAGTGGATTTAGGTATGACGATTCTAAGTGAACTAAGTCACACAGAAAAAGACATTTATCATAAGCTATCACTTATAGAGGGAATGTAAAAACCGCTACACTTGAACTGAATTACAAAGGGAACAGAGTCACACGTTTAGAAAACACACTATGGCTGCTTAACGGGAAAGGTGAGGTGGGGTGATGCATAAAACAAGGGTTTCAAATTCGCTCAGATACCGTTCCATACACCCAATATGTAATAGACAAGGCCTACTCCTTGCTCAGTGAACTGGACTCAACACCCCCTATTCACCGCACAAGAATATATCTGACTAGTAATAATCGTAAAACCTATGTATTGATATCTCTCTGGAAGTGAGTCAAGTGGGTGTAAAGCCGCATAAACACAGCCGTGAAAAGCAGCTAAACCCCATTATAAAAATAAATTACTTTTAAAAACCCGTAAAACAAAGACAGTGAAAGAGAGAGAAATTCTTACAAAATTCGTTCAGGGGCTGTGATGCAACCTGGATTGACCATATCTAGACACACAGCTGGATGAGACATAAGGTTGGA